>NC_060189.1:55000-255000 GCF_021184085.1 Oncorhynchus gorbuscha
TCCTGTCCAGGGGGTGTACTGTACATCAAGCTGTCTCACACTACAGAAACAGGAGATAGACTAGTGTCCTGTCCAGGGGGTGTACTGTACATCAAGCTGCCTCACACTACAGAAACAGGAGATAGACTAGTGTCCTGTCCCGGGGGTGTACTGTACATCAAGCTGTCTCACTACAGAAACAGGAGATAGACTAGTGTCCTGTCCAGGGGGTGTCCTGTCCAGGGGGTGTCCTGGTACATCAAGCTGCCTCACACTACAGAAACAGGAGATAGACTAGTGTCCTGTCCAGGGGGTGTCCTGGTACATCAAGCTGCCTCACACTACAGAAACAGGAGATAGACTAGTGTCCTGTCCAGGGGGTGTCCTGTCCAGGGGGTGTCCTGGTACATCAAGCTGCCTCACACTACAGAAACAGGAGATAGACTAGTGTCCTGTCCAGGGGGTGTACTGTACATCAAGCTGTCTCACTACAGAAACAGGAGATAGACTAGTGTCCTGTCCAGGGGGTGTACTGGTACATCAAGCTGTCTCACTACAGAAACAGGAGATAGACTAGTGTCCTGTCCAGGGGGTGTACTGGTACATCAAGCTGTCTCACTACAGAAACAGGAGATAGACTAGTGTCCTGTCCAGGGGGTGTCCTGTCCAGGGGGTGTACTGTACATCAAGCTGTCTCACTACAGAAACAGGAGATAGACTAGTGTCCTGTCCAGGGGGTGTACTGTACATCAAGCTGTCTCACACTACAGAAACAGGAGATAGACTAGTGTCCTGTCCAGGGGGTGTACTGTACATCAAGCTGTCTCACTACAGAAACAGGAGATAGACTAGTGTCCTGTCCAGGGGGTGTCCTGTACATCAAGCTGTCTCACACTACAGAAACAGGAGATAGACTAGTGTCCTGTCCAGGGGGTGTCCTGTACATCCAGCTGTCTCACTACAGAAACAGGAGATAGACTAGTGTCCTGTCCAGGGGGTGTACTGTACATCAAGCTGTCTCACACTACAGAAACAGGAGATAGACTAGTGTCCTGTCCAGGGGGTGTACTGTACATCAAGCTGTCTCACTACAGAAACAGGAGATAGACTAGTGTCCTGTCCAGGGGGTGTACTGTACATCAAGCTGTCTCACACTACAGAAACAGGAGATAGACTAGTGTCCTGTCCAGGGGGTGTACTGTACATCAAGCTGTCTCACTACAGAAACAGGAGATAGGATCCTGCCCTAAGGGCCGTTCTGGCTCGACAAGGCTACTACTTTCATAGGCACACCAGTCAGTCTGAGTCAGAAATTAAGAACTTAATGACGAATGAGAAAACAGTCTTCAACTGACCCGCCACCCAATAGACAGTCTTCAACAGACCAGCCACCCAATAGACAGTTTTCAACAGACCAGCCACCCAATAGACAGTCTTCAACAGACCAGCCACCCAATAGACAGTCTTCAACAGACCAGCCACCCAATAGACAGTCTTCAACAGACCAGCCACCCAATAGACAGTCTTCAACAGACCAGCCACCCAATAGACAGTCTTCAACAGACCAGCCACCCAATAGACAGTCTTCAACAGACCAGCCATCCAATAGACAGTCTTCAACAGACCAGCCACCCAATAGACAGTCTTCAACAGACCAGCCACCCAATAGACAGTCTTCAACAGACCAGCCACCCAATAGACAGTCTTCAACAGACCAGCCACCCAATAGACAGTCTTCAACAGACCAGCCACCCAATAGACAGTCAACTGACCCGCCACCCATTTACATTACATTTAAGTCATTTAGCAGACGCTCTTATCCAGAGCGACTTACAAATTGGTGCATTCACCTTATGACATCCAGTGGTACAGTCACTTTACAATAGTGCATCTAAATCTTAAAGGGGGGTGAGAGGGATTACTTATCCTATCCTAGGTATTCCTTAAAGAGGTGGGGTTTCAGGTGTCTCCGGAAGGTGGTGATTGACTCCGCTGTCCTGGCGTCGTGAGGGAGTTTGTTCCACAATTGGGGGGCCAGAGCAACGAACAGTTTTGACTGGGCTGAGCGGGAGCTGTACTTCCTCAGTGGTAGGGAGGCGAGCAGGCCAGAGGTGGATGAACGCAGTGCCCTTGTTTGGGTGTAGGGCCTGATCAGAGCCTGGAGGTACTGAGGTGCCGTTCCCCTCACAGCTCCGTAGGCAAGCACCATGGTCTTGTAGCGGATGCGAGATTCAACTGGAAGCCAGTGGAGAGAACGGAGGAGCGGGGTGACGTGAGAGAACTTGGGAAGGTTGAACACCAGACAGGCTGCGGCGTTCTGGATGAGTTGAAGGGGTTTAATGGCACAGGCAGGGAGCCCAGCCAACAGCGAGTTGCAGTAATCCAGACGGGAGATGACAAGTGCCTGGATTAGGACCTGCGCCGCTTCCTGTGTGAGGCAGGGTCGTACTCTGCGGATGTTGTAGAGCATGAACCTACAGGAACGGGCCACCGCCTTGATGTTGGTTGAGAACGACAGGGTGTTGTCCAGGATCACGCCAAGGTTCTTAGCGCTCTGGGAGGAGGACACAGTGGAGTTGTCAACCGTGATGCCGAGATCATGGAACGGGCAGTCCTTCCCCGGGAGGAAGAGCAGCTCAGTCTTGCCGAGGTTCAGCTTGAGGTGGTGATCCGTCATCCACACTGATATGTCTGCCAGACATGCAGAGATGCGATTCGCCACCTGGTCATCAGAAGGGGGAAAGGAGAAGATTAGTTGTGTGTCGTCTGCATAGCAATGATAGGAGAGACCATGTGAGGTTATGACAGAGCCAAGTGACTTGGTGTATAGCGAGAATAGGAGAGGGCCTAGAACAGAGCCCTGGGGACACCAGTGGTGAGAGCGCGTGGTGAGGAGACAGATTCTCGCCACGCCACCTGGTAGGAGCGACCTGTCAGGTAGGACGCAATCCAAGCGTGGGCCGCGCCGCAGATGCCCAACTCGGAGAGGGTGGAGAGGAGGATCTGATGGTTCACAGTATCGAAGGCAGCCGATAGATCTAGAAGGATGAGAGCAGAGGAGAGAGAGTTAGCTTTAGCAGTGCGGAGCGCCTCCGTGATACAGAGGAGAGCAGTCTCAGTTGAATGACTAGTCTTGAAACCTGACTGATTTGGATCAAGAAGGTCATTCAGAGAGAGATAGCGGGAGAGCTGGCCAAGGACGGCACGTTCAAGAGTTTTGGAGAGAAAAGAAAGAAGGGATACTGGTCTGTAATTGTTGACATCGGAGGGATCTTGTGTAGGTTTTTTCAGAAGGGGTGCAACTCTCGCTCTCTTGAAGACGGAAGGGACGTAGCCAGCGGTCAGGGATGAGTTGATGAGCGAGGTGAGGTAAGGGAGAAGGTCTCCGGAAATGGTCTGGAGAAGAGAGGAGGGGATAGGGTCAAGCGGGCAGGTTGTTGAGCGGCCGGCCGTCACAAGACGCGAGATTTCATCTGGAGAGAGAGGGGAGAAAGAGGTCAGAGTACAGGGTAGGGCAGTGTGAGCAGAACCAGCGGTGTCGTTTGACTTAGCAAACGAGGATCGGATGTCAACACTTACCAAATCAAGATCGAAGATTGAATACTTTCTTAAGGCTCTGTATGTTCTGACCATTCTATTTCTACGCTTCTGAAATGGTTGACGAAGTCATCTGCAGAGAGGAGGAGGGGGAGGAGGATTCAGGAGGGAGGAGAAGGTGGCAAAGAGCTTCCTAGGGTTAGAGGCAGATGCTTGGAATTTAGCGTGGTAGAAAGTGGCTTTAGCAGCAGAGACAGAGGAGGAAAATGTAGAGAGGAGGGAGTGAAAGGATGCCAGGTCCGCAGGGAGGCGAGTTTTCCTCCATTTCCGCTCGGCTGCCCGGAGCCCTGTTCTGTGAGCTCGCAATGAGTCGTCGAGCCACGGAGCGGGAGGGGAGGACCGAGCCGGCCTGGAGGATAGGGGACATAGAGAGTCAAAGGATGCAGAGAGGGAGGAGAGGAGGGTTGAGGAGGCAGAATCAGGAGATAGGTTGGAGAAGGTTTGAGCGGAGGGAAGAGATGATAGGATGGAAGAGGAGAGAGTAGCGGGGGGAGAGAGAGCGAAGGTTGGGACGGCGCGATACCATCCGAGTAGGGGCAGTGTGGGAGGTGTTGGATGAGAGCGAGAGGGAAAAGGATACAAGGTAGTGGTCGGAGACTTGGAGGGGAGTTGCAATGAGGTTAGTGGAAGAACAGCATCTAGTAAAGATGAGGTCGAGCGTATTGCCTGCCTTGTGAGTAGGGGGGGGAAGGTGAGAGGGTGAGGTCAAAAGAGGAGAGGAGTGGAAAGAAGGAGGCAGAGAGGAAAGAGTCAAAGGTAGACGTGGGGAGGTTAAAGTCGCCCAGAACTGTGAGAGGTGAGCCGTCCTCAGGAAAGGAGCTTATCAAGGCATCAAGCTCATTGATGAACTCTCCGAGGGAACCTGGAGGGCGATAAATGATAAGGATGTTAAGCTTGAAAGGGCTGGTAACTGTGACAGCATGGAATTCAAAGGAAGCGATAGACAGATGGGTAAGGGGAGAAAGAGAGAATGACCACTTAGATAGACTACTATGACATACAGTACCATACAAATTCATAACCAGCTGTGTTTAATATTCCATTAATATCTCATTCATTTAACAGAACAAGGGGGAGAGGTGGGAGGGGAGAGAGGGGTGAGGGAGGGGAGAGAGGGGTGAGAGAGGTGAGAGGGGTGAGAGAGAGAGGGGAGGGGGAGGGGATGTAGGGGGTGGGGAGGGGAGAGGGAGGGGGGAGAGAGAGGGAGGAAGGGAGAGGGGAGATATAGAGTGGGGGGAGAGAGGGAAAGAGAGAAATGGGGAGGGAGAGAGGGGGGCAGTGGGAGGGGGAGGAGAGAGGTGGGAGGGAGAGAGAGGGGCAGGGGGAGAGGGAGGAGAGAGGTGGGAGGGAGAGAGAGAGGGGTGAGAGGGGGTGGGAGAGAGGGAGGAGGGAGAGGATCGAGAGAAGGGGGAAGGAGAGAGGGGCAGGGAGGGAGGGAGAGAGTTGGGGGAGGGGGGTAAAGGGTGAGAAAGGGGGAGGGAGAGAGAGAGAGAGAGAGAGAGAGAGAGAGAGAGAGAGAGAGAGAGGGGGAGGGAGGGAGAGCGAGAGAGAGAGAGAAGGGGGAGAGAGAGGGGGAGGGAGGGAGAGAGAAAGAGAGAGAGAAGGGGGAGAGAGAGGGGGAGGGAGGGAGAGAGAAAGAGAGAGAGAAGGGGGAGAGAGGGGGAGGAGAGAGAGAGAGAGAGAGAGAGAGAGAGAGAGAGAGAGAGAGAGAGAGAGAGAGAGAGAGAGAGAGAGAGAGAGAGAGAGAGAGAGAGAGAAGGGGGAGAGAGGGGGAGCCATTTGGAACCTGTCCATAGTGTTCCTATTCTTTAATCCCTTTAAGAGACGAAGGCAGATTATATAATGTCATTTATTTCTGCATCACATTGACAAAATACATGACTAAATTAAGAATCACACAGAAAGATGACTTATCAAAACACATTACCCTGAAGGATCACACAGAAAGATGACTTATCAAAACACATTACCCTGAAGGATCACACAGAAAGATGACTTATCAAAACACATTACCATGAAGGATCACACAGAAAGATGACTTATCAAAACACATTACCCTGAAGGATCACACAGAAAGATGACTTATCAAAACACATTACCATGAAGGATCACACAGAAAGATGACTTATCAAAACACATTACCCTGAAGGATCACACAGAAAGATGACTTATCAAAACACATTACCATGAAGGATCACACAGAAAGATGACTTATCAAAACACATTACCCTGAAGGATCACACAGAAAGATGACTTATCAAAACACATTACCCTGAAGGATCACACAGAAAGATGACTTATCAAAACACATTACCATGAAGGATCACACAGAAAGATGACTTATCAAAACACATTACCCTGAAGGATCACACAGAAAGATGACTTATCAAAACACATTACCATGAAGGATCACACAGAAAGATGACTTATCAAAACACATTACCCTGAAGGATCACACAGAAAGATGACTTATCAAAACACATTACCATGAAGGATCACACGGAAAGATGACTTATCAAAACACATTACCATGAAGGATCACATGGAAAGATGACTTATCAAAACACATTACCCTGAAGGATCACATGGAAAGATGACTTATCAAAACACATTACCATGAAGGATCACATGGAAAGATGACTTATCAAAACACATTACCATGAAGGATCACATGGAAAGATGACTTATCAAAACACATTACCATGAAGGATCACATGGAAAGATGACTTATCAAAACACATTACCCTGAAGGATCACATGGAAAGATGACTTATCAAAACACATTACCATGAAGGATCACATGGAAAGATGACTTATCAAAACACATTACCATGAAGGATCACATGGAAAGATGACTTATCAAAACACATTACCCTGAAGGATCACACAGAAAGATGACTTATCAAAACACATTACCCTGAAGGATCACACGGAAAGATGACTTATCAAAACACATTACCCTGAAGGATCACATGGAAAGATGACTTATCAAAACACATTACCCTGAAGGATCACATGGAAAGATGACTTATCAAAACACATTACCCTGAAGGATCACATGGAAAGATGACTTATCAAAATACATTACCCTGAAGGATCACATGGAAAGATGACTTATCAAAACACATTACCCTGAAGGATCACATGGAAAGATGACTTATCAAAACACATTACCCTGAAGGATCACATGGAAAGATGACTTATCAAAACACATTACCCTGAAGGATCACATGGAAAGATGACTTATCAAAACACATTACCCTGAAGGATCACATGGAAAGATGACTTATCAAAACACATTACCCTGAAGGATCACATTGAAAGATGACTTATCAAAACACATTACCCTGAAGGATCACATGGAAAGATGACTTATCAAAACACATTACCCTGAAGGATCACATGGAAAGATGACTTATCAAAACACATTACCCTGAAGGATCACATGGAAAGATGACTTATCAAAACACATTACCCTGAAGGATCACATGGAAAGATGACTTATCAAAACACATTACCCTGAAGGATCACATGGAAAGATGACTTATCAAAACACATTACCCTGAAGGATCACATGGAACGATGACTTATCAAAACACATTACCCTGAAGGATCACATGGAAAGATGACTTATCAAAACACATTACCCTGAAGGATCACATGGAAAGATGACTTATCAAAACACATTACCCTGAAGGATCACATGGAAAGATGACTTATCAAAACACATTACCCTGAAGGATCACATGGAAAGATGACTTATCAAAACACATTACCCTGAAGGATCACATGGAAAGATGACTTATCAAAACACATTACCATGAAGGATCACATGGAAAGATGACTTATCAAAACACATTACCATGAAGGATCACATGGAAAGATGACTTATCAAAACACATTACCATGAAGGATCACACAGAAAGATGACTTATCAAAACACATTACCCTGAAGGATCACATGGAAAGATGACTTATCAAAACACATTACCATGAAGGATCACATGGAAAGATGACTTATCAAAACAAATTACCCTGAAGGATCACATGGAAAGATGACTTATCAAAACACATTACCATGAAGGATCACATGGAAAGATGACTTATCAAAACACATTACCATGAAGGATCACATGGAAAGATGACTTATCAAAACACATTACCATGAAGGATCACATGGAAAGATGACTTATCAAAACACATTACCATGAAGAATCACACAGAAAGATGACTTATCAAAACACATTACCCTGAAGGATCACATGGAAAGATGACTTATCAAAACACATTACCATGAAGAATCACACAGAAAGATGACTTATCAAAACACATTACCCTGAAGGATCACATGGAAAGATGACTTATCAAAACACATTACCCTGAAGGATCACATGGAAAGATGACTTATCAAAACACATTACCCTGAAGGATCACATGGAAAGATGACTTATCAAAACACATTACCCTGAAGGATCACATGGAAAGATGACTTATCAAAACACATTACCCTGAAGGATCACATGGAAAGATGACTTATCAAAACACATTACCCTGAAGGATCACATGGAAAGATGACTTATCAAAACACATTACCCTGAAGGATCACATGGAAAGATGACTTATCAAAACACATTACCCTGAAGGATCACATGGAAAGATGACTTATCAAAACACATTACCCTGAAGGATCACATGGAAAGATGACTTATCAAAACACATTACCCTGAAGGATCACATGGAAAGATGACTTATCAAAACACATTACCCTGAAGGATCACATGGAAAGATGACTTATCAAAACACATTACCATGAAGGATCACATGGAAAGATGACTTATCAAAACACATTACCATGAAGGATCACATGGAAAGATGACTTATCAAAACACATTACCATGAAGGATCACACAGAAAGAGGACTTATCAAAACACATTACCCTGAAGGATCACATGGAAAGATGACTTATCAAAACACATTACCATGAAGGATCACATGGAAAGATGACTTATCAAAACAAATTACCCTGAAGGATCACATGGAAAGATGACTTATCAAAACACATTACCATGAAGGATCACATGGAAAGATGACTTATCAAAACACATTACCATGAAGGATCACATGGAAAGATGACTTATCAAAACACATTACCATGAAGGATCACATGGAAAGATGACTTATCAAAACACATTACCATGAAGGATCACATGGAAAGATGACTTATCAAAACACATTACCATGAAGAATCACACAGAAAGATGACTTATCAAAACACATTACCCTGAAGGATCACATGGAAAGATGACTTATCAAAACACATTACCCTGAAGGATCACATGGAAAGATGACTTATCAAAACACATTACCCTGAAGGATCACACAGAAAGATGACTTATCAAAACACATTACCCTGAAGGATCACACAGAAAGATGACTTATCAAAACACATTACCCTGAAGGATCACATGGAAAGATGACTTATCAAAACACATTACCATGAAGGATCACATGGAAAGATGACTTATCAAAACACATTACCATGAAGGATCACATGGAAAGATGACTTATCAAAACAAATTACCCTGAAGGATCACATGGAAAGATGACTTATCAAAACACATTACCATGAAGGATCACATGGAAAGATGACTTATCAAAACACATTACCATGAAGGATCACATGGAAAGATGACTTATCAAAACACATTACCATGAAGGATCACATGGAAAGATGACTTATCAAAACACATTACCATGAAGGATCACATGGAAAGATGACTTATCAAAACACATTACCATGAAGAATCACACAGAAAGATGACTTATCAAAACACATTACCATGAAGAATCACACAGAAAGATGACTTATCAAAACACATTACCATGAAGGATCACATGGAAAGAACATTACCACTGAATCTGACCTGAGTTGCACAAGTCAAACAAATCCAGCCTGAATACAAAAAGAAAAAGCACACTGTCTGAATCCCAAAGGCCTCCTATTCCCTGTATAGTACACTCACCAGGGTGCTCCTATTCCCTGTATAGTACACTGACCAGGGTGCTCCTATTCCCTGTCTAGTACCCTGACCAGGGTGCTCCTATTCCCTGTATAGTACCCTGACCAGGGTTCCCCCTATTCCCTGTATAGTACAGGGTGCTCCTATTCCCTGTATAGTACCCTGACCAGGGTGCTCCTATTCCCTGTATAGTACACTGACCAGGGTGCTCCTATTCCCTGTATAGTACACTGACCAGGGTGCTCCTATTCCCTGTATAGTACCCTGACCAGGGTGCTCCTATTCCCTGTATAGTACCCTGACCTGGGTGCTCCTATTCCCTGTATAGTACCCTGACCAGGGTGCTCCTATTCCCTGTATAGTACCCTGACCAGGGTGCTCCTATTCCCTGTATAGTACCCTGACCTGGGTGCTCCTATTCCCTGTATAGTACCCTGACCAGGGTTCCCCCTATTCCCTGTAGAGTACCCTGACCAGGGTGCTCCTATTCCCTGTATAGTACCCTGACCAGGGTGCTCCTATTCCCTGTATAGTACACTGACCAGGGTGCTCCTATTCCCTGTATAGTACCCTGACCAGGGTGCTCCTATTCCCTGTATAGTACACTGACCAGGGTGCTCCTATTCCCTGTATAGTACCCTGACCAGGGTGCTCCTATTCCCTGTATAGTACCCTGACCAGGGTGCTCTTATTCCCTGTATAGTACACTGACCAGGGTGCTCCTATTCCCTGTATAGTACCCTGACCAGGGTGCTCCTATTCCCTGTATAGTTTAGAGAGAGATATGTCTGGATGTTTTCCACACCAATACACCACCACACGAGACAGAGACAGATATGTCTGGATGTTTTCCACACCACCACACACCGAGACAGAGAGAGATATGTCTGGATGTTTTCCACACCACCACACACCGAGACAGAGAGAGATACGTCTGGATGTTTTCCACACCAATACACCACCACACGAGACAGAGACAGATATGTCTGGATGTTTTCCACACCACCACACACAGAGACAGAGAGAGATATGTAATGTAACTGCAGTAACATCCACTAACTAACCTCCGCTAGCCCACCTCCGCTAGCCAACCTCCGCTAGCCCACCTCCGCTAGCCCACCTCCGCTAGCCCACCTCCGCTAGCCCACCTCCGTTTACCAACCTCCGTTTACCAACCTCCGTTTACCAACCTCAACTAACTAACCTCAACTAACTAACCTCTGTTTACTAACCTCCGCTAACTAACCTCCGCTAACCAACCTCCGCTAACCAACCTCCGCTAACCAACCTCCATTTACCAACCTCAACTAACTAACCTCAACTAACTAACCTCAACTAACTAACCTCTGTTTACTAACCTCTGTTTACTAACCTCTGTTTACTAACCTCTGTTTACTAACCTCCGCTAACTAACCTCCACTAACTAACCTCCACTAACTAACCTCCACTAACTAACCTCAACTAACTAACCTCAACTTACTAACCTCAACTTACTAACCTCAACTTACTAACCTCTGTTTACTAACCTCTGTTTACTAACCTCTGTTTACTAACCTCTGTTTACTAACCTCTGTTTACTAACCTCTGTTTACTAACCTCTGTTTACTAACCTCTGTTTACTAACCTCTGTTTACTAACCTCCGTTTACCAACCTCAACTAACTAACCTCAACTAATTAACCTCAACTAACTAACCTCAACTAACTAACCTCTGTTTACTAACCTCTGTTTACTAACCTCCGCTAACTAACCTCCACTAACTAACCAATAACCAACATCTACAAACAAACCTCTTCTAGGGTTGTGGATTTCCTACTGAAACTCAACTAATCTCCACCAACTAACCAGCGCCAGCTAACCTCCGCTAGCCAATCGCCGCTAACCAACCCCCGCTAACCAACCTCCGTTTACCAACCTCCGTTTACCAACCTCCGCTAACTAACCTCCGCTAACTAACCTCTGTTTACTAACCCCTGCTAACTAACCCCCGATAACTAACCCCCACTAACTAACCCCCACTAACTAACCCCCACTAACTAACCTCCGTTTACTAACCTCCGTTTACTAACCTCCGTTTACTAACCCCCGCTAACTAACCTCCGCTAACTAACCTCCGTTTACTAACCCCGCTAACTAACCCCCTCTAACTAACCCCGCTAATTAACCCCCGCTAACTAACCCCCGCTAACTAACCCCCACTAACTAACCTACGTCCACTAACCTACGTCTACTAACCTACGTCTACTAACCTACGTTTACTAACCTCCGTTTACTAACCTCCGTTTACTAACCTCCGCTAATTAACCTCCGTTTACTAACATCCACTAACATCCGCTAACTAACCTCCGCTAACTAACCTCCGCTAACTGACATCCGCTAACTGACATCCGCTAACTAACCTCCGCTAACTAACCTCCGCTAACTAACCTCCGTTTACTAACCTCCGTTTACTAACCTCCGTTTACTAACCCCTGCTAACTAACCCCCACTAACTAACCCCCGCTAACTAACCTACGCTAACTAACCTACGCTAACTAATCTCCGCTAACTAACCTCCGCTAACTAACCTCCGCTAACTAACCTCTGTTTACTAACCTCCGCTAATTAACCCCCATTAACTAACCTCCGTTTACTAACCTCCGTTTACTAACCTCCTCTAACTAACCTCCGTTTACTAACCTCCGCTAACTAACCTCCGCTAACTAACCTCCGCTAACTAACCCCTGCTAACTAACCCCTGCTAACTAACCCCTGCTAACTAACCCCTGCTAACTAACCCCCGCCAACTAACCCCAACTAACTAACCTCAACTAACTAACCTCTGTTTACTAACCTCCACTAACTAACCAATAACCAACATCTACAAACAAACCTCCTCTAGGGCTGTGGATTTCATACTGAACCTCAACTAACCTCCGCTAACTAACCTCCGCTAACTAACCTCCACTAACTAACCTCCACTAACTAACCTCCGTTTACTAACCTCCGCTAAGTAACCTCCGTTTACTAACCTCCGCTAAGTAATCTCTGCTAACTAATCTCCGTTTACTAATCTCCGCTAAGTAACCTCCGCTAACTAACCTCCGCTAACTAACCTCTGTTTACTAACCTCCGCTAACTAACCTCTGTTTACTAACCCCCGCTAACTAACCCCCACTAACTAACCCCCACTAACTAACCCCCACTAACTAACCTCCGCTAACTAACCCCGCTAACTAACCCCCACTAACTAACCCCACTAACTAACCTCCGTTTACTAACCTCCGCTAACTAACCCCTGCTAACTAACCCCCGCTAACTAACCCCCACTAACTAACCTCCGCTAACTAACCTCCACTAACTAACCTCCACTAACTAACATCCACTAACTAACCAATAACCAACATCTACAAACAAACCTCCTCTAGGGCTGTGGATTTCATACTGAACCTCAACTAACCTTGATTAACTAACCTCCACTAACTAACCTCCACTAACTAACATCCACTAACTAACCAATAACCAACATCTACAAACAAACCTCCTCTAGGGCTGTGGATTTCATACTGAACCTCAACTAACCTTGATTAACTAACCTCCACCAACTAACCTCGACTAACTAATCTCCACCAACTAACCTCTACTAACTACAGTGTATCCTTTACTTTTTCTGCATTTTGTTACGTTACAGCCTTATTGTAAAATGGATTAAGTTTTAAAAAATCACATCAATCTACACACAATACCCCATAATGACAAAGCAAAAACAGGTTTTTAGACATTTTTGCAAATTTATTACAAATACAACTCAGAAATACCTTATTGACAGAAGTATTCAGACTCTTTGCTATGAGCTCAGGTGCATCCTGTTTCCATTGATCATCCTTGAGATGTTTCTACAACTTGATTGGAGTCCACCTGTTGTAAATTCAACTGATTGGCCATGATTTGGAAAGGCACACACCTGTCTATATAAGGTCCCACAGTTGACAGTGCACGTCAGAGCAAAACCCAATCCGTGAGGTCAAAGGAATTGTCCGTAGAGCTCCAAGACAGGATTGTGTCGAGGCACAGATCTCTACACTCTAGTTATGAATGAGTCTGCCTCTGTCATATAGACGCATTAGGATCAACACGTCTAAATGGTGAGACATCAACACGTCTAAATGGTGTGCCATTAGGATCAACACGTCTAAATGGTGAGACATCAACACGTCTAAATGGTGAGACATCAACACGTCTAAATGGTGTGACATCAACACGTCTAAACGGTGAGACATTAGGATCAACACGTCTAAATGGTGAGACATCAACACGTCTAAACGGTGAGACATTAGGATCAACACGTCTAAATGGTGAGACATCAACACATCTAAATGGTGAGACATCAACACGTCTAAATGGTGTGACATTAGGATCAACACGTCTAAATGGTGAGACATTAGGATCAACACGTCTAAACGGTGAGACATTAGGATCAACACATCTAAATGGTGAGACATTAGGATCAACACGTCTAAACGGTGAGACATTAGGATCAACACGTCTAAATGGTGAGACATCAACACGTCTAAATGGTGAGACATTAGGATCAAAACGTCTAAATGGTGAGACATCAACACGTCTAAATGGTGAGACATCAACACGTCTAAATGGTGAGACATCAACACGTCTAAATGGTGTGAAATTAGGATCAACACATCTAAATGGTGAGACATTAGGATCAACACGTCTAAATGGTGAGACATCAACACATCTAAATGGTGTGACATTATGATCAACACGTCTAAATGGTGAGACATCAACACGTCTAAATGGTGAGACATTAGGATCAACACGTCTAAATGGTGAGACATTAGGATCAACACGTCTAAATGGTGAGACATCAACACGTCTAAATGGTGTGACATCAACACGTCTAATTGGTGAGACATTAGGATCAACACATCTAAATGGTGAGACATTAGGATCAACACATCTAAATGGTGAGACATCAACACATCTAAATGGTGAGACATCAACACGTCTAAATGGTGAGACATCAACACGTCTAAATGGTGAGACATTAGGATCAACACGTCTAAATGGTGAGACATCAACACGTCTAAATGGTGTGACATTAGGATCAACACGTCTAAATGGTGAGACATCAACACGTCTAAATGGTGAGACATTAGGATCAAAACGTCTAAATGGTGAGACATCAACACGTCTAAATGGTGAGACATCAACACGTCTAAATGGTGTGACATTAGGATCAACACATCTAAATGGTGAGACATTAGGATCAACACGTCTAAATGGTGAGACATCAACACATCTAAATGGTGAGACATTAGGATCAACACGTCTAAATGGTGAGACATCAACACGTCTAAATGGTGAGACATTAGGATCAACACGTCTAAATGGTGAGACATTAGGATCAACACGTCTAAATGGTGAGACATTAGGATCAACACGTCTAAATGGTGAGACATCAACACGTCTAAATGGTGTGACATTAGGATCAACACATCTAAATGGTGAGACATCAACACATCTAAATGGTGAGACATTAGGATCAACACGTCTAAATGGTGTGACATTAGGATCAACACGTCTAAATGGTGAGACATCAACACATCTAAATGGTGAGACATCAACACGTCTAAATGGTGAGACATTAGGATCAACACATCTAAATGGTGAGACATCAACACATCTAAATGGTGTGACATTAGGATCAACACATCTAAATGGTGAGACATTAGGATCAACACATCTAAATGGTGAGACATCAACACATCTAAATGGTGAGACATCAACACGTCTAATTGGTGAGACATTAGGATCAACACATCTAAATGGTGAGACATCAACACGTCTAAATGGTGTGACATTAGGATCAACACATCTAAATGGTGAGACATTAGGATCAACACATCTAAATGGTGAGACATCAACACGTCTAATTGGTGAGACATTAGGATCAACACATCTAAATGGTGAGACATCAACACGTCTAAATGGTGTGACATTAGGATCAACACGTCTAAATGGTGAGACATCAACACGTCTAAATGGTGAGACATCAACACGTCTAAATGGTGTGACATTAGGATCAACACATCTAAATGGTGAGACATCAACAGGTCTAAATGGTGAGACATCAACACGTCTAAATGGTGAGACATCAACACGTCTAAATGGTGAGACATTAGGATCAACACGTCTAAATGGCGAGACATCAACACGTCTAAATGGTGTGACATTAGGATCAACACGTCTAAATGGTGAGACATTAGGATCAACACGTCTAAATGGTGAGACATCAACACGTCTAAATGGTGAGACATCAACACGTCTAAATGGTGAGACATTAGGATCAACACGTCTAAATGGCGAGACATCAACACGTCTAAATGGTGTGACATTAGGATCAACACATCTAAATGGTGAGACATTAGGATCAACACGTCTAAATGGTGAGACATTAGGATCAACACGTCTAAATGGTGAGACATTAGGATCAAAACGTCTAAATGGTGAGACATCAACACGTCTAAATGGTGAGACATTAGGATCAACACATCTAAATGGTGAGACATTAGGATCAACACATCTAAATGGTGAGACATCAACACATCTAAATGGTGAGACATTAGGATCAACACATCTAAATGGTGAGACATCAACACGTCTAATTGGTGAGACATTAGGATCAACACATCTAAATGGTGAGACATTAGGATCAACACATCTAAATGGTGAGACATTAGGATCAACACATCTAAATGGTGAGACATCAACACGTCTAAATGGTGAGACATCAACACATCTAAATGGTGAGACATCAACACGTCTAAATGGTGAGACATCAACACGTCTAAATGGTGAGACATCAACACGTCTAAATGGTGAGACATCAACACGTCTAAATGGTGAGACATCAACACGTCTAAATGGTGAGACATCAACACGTCTAAATGGTGTGACATTAGGATCAACACGTCTAAATGGTGTGACATTAGGATCAACACGTCTAAATGGTGAGACATTAGGATCAACACGTCTAAATGGTGTGACATCAACACGTCTAAATGGTGAGACATCAACACGTCTAAATGGTGAGACATTATGATCAACACGTCTAAATGGTGAGACATCAACACGTCTAAATGGTGAGACATCAACACGTCTAAATGGTGAGACATTAGGATCAACACGTCTAAATGGTGAGACATTAGGATCAAAACGTCTAAATGGTGAGACATCAACACGTCTAAATGGTGAGACATCAACACGTCTAAACGGTGAGACATTAGGATCAACACGTCTAAATGGTGAGACATCAACACGTCTAAATGGTGAGACATCAACACGTCTAAATGGTGTGACATTAGGATCAACACATCTAAATGGTGTGACATTATGATCAACACGTCTAAATGGTGTGACATTAGGATCAACACGTCTAAATGGTGTGACATTAGGATCAACACGTCTAAATGGTGAGACATCAACACGTCTAAATGGTGTGACATTATGATCAACACGTCTAAATGGTGAGACATTAGGATCAACACGTCTAAATGGTGTGACATTATGATCAACACGTCTAAATGGTGAGACATTAGGATCAACACGTCTAAATGGTGAGACATCAACACGTCTAAATGGTGAGACATCAACACGTCTAAATGGTGAGACATCAACACGTCTAAATGGTGAGACATCAACACGTCTAAATGGTGTGACATTAGGATCAACACGTCTAAATGGTGAGACATCAACACGTCTAAATGGTGAGACATCAACACGTCTAAATGGTGTGACATTAGGATCAACACGTCTAAATGGTGAGACATCAACACGTCTAAATGGTGAGACATTATGATCAACACGTCTAAATGGTGAGACATTAGGATCAACACATCTAAATGGTGTGACATCAACACATCTAAATGGTGTGACATTATGATCAACACGTCTAAATGGTGTGACATTAGGATCAACACGTCTAAATGGTGTGACATTAGGATCAACACGTCTAAATGGTGTGACATTAGGATCAACACGTCTAAATGGTGAGACATCAACACGTCTAAATGGTGTGACATTAGGATCAACACGTCTAAATGGTGTGACATCAACACGTCTAAATGGTGAGACATCAACACGTCTAAATGGTGTGACATTAGGATCAACACGTCTAAATGGTGTGACATTAGGATCAACACGTCTAAATGGTGTGACATTATGATCAACACGTCTAAATGGTGTGACATTAGGATCAACACGTCTAAATGGTGTGACATTAGGATCAACACGTCTAAATGGTGTGACATTAGGATCAACACGTCTAAATGGTGAGACATCAACACGTCTAAATGGTGTGACATTAGGATCAACACGTCTAAATGGTGTGACATCAACACGTCTAAATGGTGAGACATCAACACGTCTAAATGGTGAGACATCAACACGTCTAAATGGTGAGACATCAACACGTCTAAATGGTGTGACATTAGGATCAACACGTCTAAATGGTGTGACATCAACACGTCTAAATGGTGAGACATCAACATGTCTAAATGGTGTGACATTAGGATCAACACGTCTAAATGGTGTGACATTAGGATCAACACGTCTAAATGGTGAGACATCAACACGTCTAAATGGTGTGACATTAGGATCAACACGTCTAAATGGTGAGACATCAACACGTCTAAATGGTGAGATATTAGGATCAACACGTCTAAATGGTGAGACATCAACACGTCTAAATGGTGAGACATCAACACGTCTAAATGGTGAGACATCAACACGTCTAAATGGTGTGACATTAGGATCAACACGTCTAAATGGTGTGACATCAACACGTCTAAATGGTGTGACATTAGGATCAACATGTCTAAATGGTGAGACATCAACACGTCTAAATGGTGAGACATCAACACGTCTAAATGGTGAGACATCAACACGTCTAAATGGTGTGACATTAGGATCAACACGTCTAAATGGTGTGACATTAGGATCAACACGTCTAAATGGTGTGACATGGTGTGACATTAGGATCAACACGTCTAAATGGTGTGACATTAGGATCAACACGTCTAAATGGTGAGACATCAACACGTCTAAATGGTGAGACATCAACACGTCTAAATGGTGAGACATCAACATGTCTAAATGGTGTGACATTAGGATCAACACGTCTAAATGGTGAGACATCAACACGTCTAAATGGTGAGACATCAACACGTCTAAATGGTGAGACATCAACATGTCTAAATGGTGTGACATTAGGATCAACACGTCTAAATGGTGAGACATCAACACATCTAAATGGTGTGACATTAGGATCAACACGTCTAAATGGTGAGACATCAACACGTCTAAATGGTGTGTCATCAACACGTCTAAATGGTTTGAAACTGAAATAAAAATGATTTTCATGCAGTTTCACGTGTACTTAGAGGAATAAAAGTGAATATATTTAAATTGCCCTTAATGTCACCTGTACAACAACAACACAGGTCTAAGACTACACATTGTTTAAGCAGGGTTCATAGAGGTATTAACAGGTCCATTTCAAGTACTTTCAGGGCACTTCATTGTGATTTTCAAGGACCTCAATGTTATAGACTTGAATGCACCCTCGATTTTTCAATCAGGTAGAGGGCTTGTGGCTAGAGGGCTTGCATGATAGCAACCAAAGCCCATGTACTGTAAGTCAGTTTGTAACATTACATCATTGGTTCCCCATATTGACATTGGCTATGGCTTCAGGCTCTATGGTGCTAACCTTGGAAAAGTCATTCACATTTCTTCTCCTTCCACTATTGCTAATAGGGATAGACGAAATGGAGAAGTTATATGCAATCTGATAGCCATAACAACTGTATAATATCAACCATCAGACAGGGCCTGTAAATGCCTATTGGATGTAGCTTGTTTGAGTTGGAGACTCCATGTGACTTTAAAAATCATAAAGGACTTGGGTTGATGTATCTGAACATGAGGAGTTTACTTCCTCAACGGAATTACATCAAGATCTGGGCTACGCAGACAAATCCGGACATTCTGAAGTTGACTGAAACTAGGATCTCTGGGGTCATTCTGGTGTTGACTGAAACTAGGATCTCTGGGGACATTCTGGTATTGACTGAAACTAGGATCTCTGGGGTCATTCTGGTGTTGACTGAAACTAGGATCTCTGGGGTCATTCTGGTGTTGACTGAAACTAGGATCTCTGGGGTCATTCTGGTATTGACTGAAACTAGGATCTCTGGAGACATTCTGGTGTTGACTGAAACTAGGATCTCTGGGGACATTCTGGTATTGACTGAAACTAGGATCTCTGAGGTCATTCTGGACTCTGATATTAATATGGAGGGATATGATGTGTTTAGAGCTGACAGACAGGGTAGATGTGGTGGACTGGACATTCTTATAAAAATACGGAAATCCACATTCGAGGAGTTAACTAGTTTATTGTCTTCTTTTACTAAATCAGAAGTTATTATTCTGGGTGACTTCAATTATGATTGGGAAATTCAGGCATCAGACAATCTAAAAGACATGTGTAATGATCTAAACCTAACCCAGCTGGTGACTAAGCCTATACGGCCCAACCCTAGATATCAACTCTGACTGATCTTATTCTAATGAATACACCAGAGAAATATATTTATACTGGTGTGTTCGCCCAAGACATTAGTGACTATTGCCCAGTTGTTTGTGTTAGAGATTTGAAAATACAGACATCTAACCCTCATGTCATCACAAAGAGACCTTTTAAAAACTTCAGTGAACAGTTTTTTTTTTGTGACCTTGATTGTATTTCAGCGATCACTGAACTTGATTCAACTTGAGCATTTTTACAGATGTCTTCAATACTACTGAGGATAATCATTCATAAAAGAGATGATGCTTGGGTCACGACCAGGAACACAGGCCTGGACTGGCAAGCTTTTAACCTTTCTGGTGCAGGCGTTCCGCTAGCGACCCACCTCGACAACATTCGGTGAAATTGCAGAGCGCCAAATTCAAAATACAGAAATAGTCATAATAAACATTCATAAAAAAATCAAGTGTTATACATCGGTTTAAAGATGAACTTCTTGTTAATCCAGCCGCTTTGTCAGATTTTAAAAAGGATTTACGGCGAAAGAAAACCATGGGATTATCTGAGGACAGCGCCCCGCTTAGAAAAGCATACAAACAAATAGAAGGGCACGCACTCGGTCATCACACAAACCAGCACTGCATGATTCTACAGTCCACTGACAGAAAGGTCTCATCCTTCTTCATTTTTCAGAAAACAAGCCTGAAACAATGTCTAAAGACTGCTGACATCTAGTGGAAGCCATAGGAACTGCAATCTGGGTCCTAACCCATTAGATACTCTATAGGTATTCAATTGTAAATACCCACATAAAAAAAATCCCACTTCCTGGATGGCTGTTCCTCCGGTTTTCTCCTGCCATATGAGTTCTGTTATACTCACAGACATTATTTTAACAGTTTTGGAAACTTTATAGTGTTTTCCATCCAAATCTACCAATTATATGCATATCCTAGCTTCTGGGCCTGATTAACAGGCCGTTTACTTTGGGCACGCTTCTCATCGAGATGTCAAAATACTGCCCCCAAGCCATAGAAACTGAGGCGTCATTGTTGTAAAACAAATCGGAAAGGCTAAATCTGATTATTATGTAACCTCTCTTTCGGATTGTAATGAGAACCCAGCTAAATATCAGAAAACTGTCAAATCCCTGAAGGGTTCTACTTCCTCTTCTCTGCCACAACAAATGAATTCAGACACAGGCCTCATAACGGAAATCAAATGCCATCATTGATGCATTTAATCACCATTTTATCTCTTTGAAAGAACTTCTAAGTCTATTCACTATGATACTGGGCTGGATGCTGATAGGGGAAACTTGCTGAATGATCACAGAAACGATAGTCAAAGCTTTTCTTTTAGGCTACTTACAGAACAAGTCCTGAGTGCTTTGTTAGCAATAGACAACAAGAAATCCACAGCGGCCGACCAATTGGATTCTGGTCTGCTTAAAATGTGCAGCATCTGTCATGGTTGGCTCAATAACCCACATTTATACAGTGCCTTGCGAAAGTATTCGCCCCCCTTGAACTTTGCGACCTTTTGCCACATTTCAGGCTTCAAACAAAGATATAAAATTGTATTTTTTTGTGAAGAATCAACAACAAGTGGGACACAATCATGAAGTGGAACAACATTTATTGGATATTTCAAACTTTTTTAACAAATCAAAAACTGAAAAATTGGGCGTGCAAAGTTATTCAGCCCCTTTACTTTTAGTGCAGCAAACTCTCTCCAGAAGTTCAGTGAGGATCTCTGAATGATCCAATGTTGACCTAAATGACTAATGATGATAAATACAATCCACCTGTGTGTAATCAAGTCTCCGTATAAATGCACCTGCACTGTGATAGTCTCAGAGGTCCGTTAAAAGCGCAGAGAGCATCATGAAGAACAAGGAACACACCAGGCAGGTCCGAGATACTGTTGTGAAGAAGCTTAAAGCCGGATTTGGATACAAAAATATTTCCCAAGCTTTAAACATCCCAAGGAGCACTGTGCAAGCGATAATATTGAAATGGAAGGAGCATCAGACCACTGAAAATCTACCAAGACCTGGCCGTCCCTCTAAACTTTCAGCTCATACAAGGAGAAGACTGATCACAGATGCAGCCATGAGGCCCATGATCACTCTGGATGAACAGCAGAGATCTACAGCTGAGGTGGGACACTGTCCATAGGACAACAATCAGTCGTATATTGCACAAATCTGGCCTTTATGGAAGAGTGGCAAGAAGAAAGCCATTTCTTAAAGATATCCATAAAAAGTGTTGTTTAAAGTTTGCCACAAGCCACCTGGGAGACGCACCAAACATGTGGAAGAAGGTGCTCTGGTCAGATGAAACCAAAATGGAAATTTTTGGCAACAATTCAAAACGTTATGTTTGGCGTAAAAGCAACACAGCTCATCACCCTGAACACACTATCCCCACTGTCAAACATGGTGGTGGCAGCATCATGGTTTGGGCCTGCTTTTCTTCAGCGGGGACAGGGAAGATGGTTAAAATGGATGAGAAGATGGATGGAGCCAAATACAGGACCATTCTGGAAGAAAACCTGATGGAGTCTGCAAAAGACCTGAGACTGGGACGGAGATTTGTCACTCAAAAAGACAATGATCCAAAACATAAAGCAAAATCTACAATGGAATGGTTCAAAAATAAACATATCCAGGTGTTAGAATGGCCAAGTCAAAGTCCAGACCTGAATCCAATCGAGAATCTGTGGAAAGAACTGAAAACTGCTGTTCATAAATGCTCTCCATCCAACCTCACTGAGCTCGAGCTGTTTTGCAAGGAGGAATGGGGAAAATTTTCAGTCTCCCGATGTGCAAAACTGATAGAGACATATCCCAAGCGACTTACAGCTGTAATCGCAGCAAAAGGTGGCGCTACAAAGTATTAACTTAAGGGGGCTGAATCATTTTGCACGCCCAATTTTTCAGTTTTTGATTTGTTAAAAAAGTTTGAAATATCCAATAAATGTCGTTCCACTTCATGATTGTGTCCCACTTGTTGATTCTTCACACAAAAAATACAGTTTTATATCTTTATGTTTGAAGCCTGAAATGTGGCAAAAGGTCGCAAAGTTCAAGGGGGCCGAATACTTTCGCAAGGCACTGTATATTAAACATTTATCAGGAAATATTCCACAAGTATGTAAATCATCTCTTGTGCTGCCTCTCCATAAGGGTGGATAGTAATGGTGTTTAATAACTATTTCAAGGCTTCCTGGTCTAGATAAGATTCTAGAATCCTTGGTAAATGTACAACTTTGTTATTTTTAAATCAGAGGAATGTATTTTTAATGTTTGTTTTAGGCGTTGCCAATGCATTGATATTCAAATAGTTATTACATTCTAAAATATGTGAGAATAATGAGGACGTTGCCTGACTAAATAGATTGGGTGCATGGCGGTCTTTCTGTAGCTTACGTGGCCGACGAAGGCATAAAGCCATGAATAGAGGTAGCCTTCATCTCACCATCAGTTGGTGTTATGGTGAGAATGCTCCAAAAACAAGGTTCATATTGTAATTGAAAGCCAGGTTCCTATTGTAATTGAAGGGTTTGTACAGAAAGCCCGGTTCCCATTGGGTTTGTACAGAAAGCCCGGTTCCCATTGTAATGGAAGGGTGGGAAAGCCAGGTTCCCATTGTAATGGAAGGGTTTGTAGCCAGGTTCCCATTGTAATGGAAGGGTTTGTACAGAAAGCCCGGTTCCCATTGTAATGGAAGGGTTTGTACAGAAAGCCCGGTTCCCATTGTAATGGAAGGGTTTGTATGGAAAGCCAGGTTCCCATTGTAATGGAAGGGTTTGGAAGGGGGTTTGTACAGAAAGCCAGGTTCCCATTGTAATGGAAGGGTTTGTACAGAAAGCCAGGTTCCCATTGTAATGGAAGGGTTTGTACAGAAAGCCCGGTTCCCATTGTAATGGAAGGGTTTGTATGCAAAGCCAGGTTCCCATTGTAATGGAAGGGTTTGTATGGAAAGCCAGGTTCCCATTGTAATGGAAGGATTTGTACAGAAAGCCAGGTTCCCATTGTAATGGAAGGGTTTGTACAGAAAGCCAGGTTCCCATTGTAATGGAAGGATTTGTACGGAAAGCCAGGTTCCCATTGTAATGGAAGGGTTTGTACAGAAAGCCAGGTTCCCATTGTAATGGAAGGATTTGTACGGAAAGCCAGGTTCCCATTGTAATGGAAGGGTTTGTACAGAAAGCCAGGTTCCCATTGTAATGGAAGGGTTTGTACAGAAAGCCAGGTTCCCATTGTAATGGAAGGATTTGTACGGAAAGCCAGGTTCCCATTGTAATGGAAGGGTTTGTACAGAAAGCCAGGTTCCCATTGTAATGGAAGGGTTTGTACAGAAAGCCAGGTTCCCATTGTAATGGAAGGATTTGTACGGAAAGCCAAGTTGAAGCCAACAGATGATGTCATCCTCATAATTACCAATCATGGTTTTACCGCAACAGAGTAGCACAAAAGCCCTTCAATTGAAGCGGCGGGAGACTAACTAATGTGGCCACATCTATCACAAAAACAGATTTTAAATAATGAAACCACAGATAATTGCAAGGGAGCAGGAGAACTTATAAATTGGCAACAATAATTACAAGGATTTATCAAGCACAAAATTGAGGAAATGTCTGATTTTCAAGTAGGCCTATTCAATTACTTGAATTTCTGAGCTTCAAATTGAAGTTCAAGTAGGCCGCTTCAATCCCCTGGTATTGTTCAAAATCGCAGGGGTATTTGTCATGTTATGTCATGAGCAGGTCAAATCATGAAGACGGCCACTAAGCTGTCATTTGTTGTCATTATACACAGAATAATGAATAAGAATAGCGTTGGGTGTTTTAAGCAACAGTCTATCCTACACAATTGCACACTGTGTCCAATCTGAGGCACACAAACATGAACTCATTACCTTGATGCTTTCTCTGTTAAATCTAATGAAACCCTGCTGTAAATCAAGCCCACTACAACATAATATCGACATCCATTCACTGGGGACATTAGATCCCATATGGATCCAGACACAACGGTCTTCACCAGCATAACGAATGAGACACCAAAATATCCTGGACAATCCTCGGGAACACCTTTTTCCAGTACTTGTTCTGTTATTTGCATCACATGCCCCATCACATGCCCCATCACATGCTCCATCACCTGCTCCATCACCTGCTCCATCACCTGCTCCATCACCTGCTCCATCACCTGCTCCATCACCTGCTCCATCACCTGCTCCATCACCTGCTCCATCACCTGCTCCATCACCTGCATCACCTGCATCACCTGCATCACATGCCCAATCACCTGCATCACATGCATCACATGCCCAATCACATGCATCACATGCCCAATCACATGCATCACATGCCCAATCACCTGCATCACATGCCCAATCACCTGCATCACCTGCATCACCTGCATCACATGCCCAATCACCTGCATCACATGCATCACATGCCCAATCACATGCATCACATGCCCAATCACATGCATCACATGCATCACATGCATCACATGCCCAATCACATGCATCACATGCCCAATCACATGCATCACATGCATCACATGCCCAATCACATGCATCACATGCATCACATGCATCACATGCATCACATGCCCAATCACATGCCCAATCACATGCCCAATCACATGCATCACATGCCCAATCACATGCATCACATGCCCAATCACATGCATCACATGCCCAATCACATGCCCAATCACATGCATCACATGCCCAATCACATGCATCACATGCCCAATCACATGCATCACATACCCAATCACATGCCCAATCACATGCATCACATGCCCAATCACATGCATCACATGCATCACATGCCCAATCACATGCATCACATGCCCAATCACATGCATCACATGCATCACATGCATCACATGCATCACATGCCCAATCACATGCATCACATGCCCAATCACATGCCCAATCACATGCATCACATGCCCAATCACATGCATCACATGCCCAATCACATGCATCACATACCCAATCACATGCCCAATCACATGCATCACATGCATCACATGCCCAATCACATGCCCAATCACATGCCCAATCACATGCATCACATGCCCAATCACATGCATCACATGCCCAATCACATGCATCACATGCCCAATCACATGCATCACATGCCCAATCACATGCATCACATGCATCACATGCATCACATGCCCAATCACATGCATCACATGCCCAATCACATGCATCACATGCCCAATCACATGCATCACATGCCCAATCACATGCCCAATCACATGCATCACATGCCCAATCACATGCATCACATGCCCAATCACATGCATCACATGCCCAATCACATGCATCACATGCCCAATCACATGCATCACATGCATCACATGCCCAATCACATGCATCACATGCATCACATGCCCAATCACATGCATCACATGCCCAATCACATGCATCACATGCCCAATCACATGCCCAATCACATGCATCACATGCATCACATGCCCAATCACATGCATCACATGCCCAATCACATGCATCACATGCCCAATCACATGCATGCACATCCAAAAGTCATTATGCATCAATTATTGCCCAATCACTGGTATCAAGCATGAAAGACCCAATCACATGAATCAAAAACATGCCCAATCACATGTTTTTATCACATGCCCAATCACATTGATCAGCTTTCCAATCACAACAGCAGTTCAGAAACCCTGACACAAACATCTCCCATGACATCACACACCGTCTCCCAGATCAGAGGATGATGTCCCATGAAAATCATCAAGGCCTATCTAATCAGCTGGACATCAAAATGCACTCCAATAAGTATTATGACATCAATTATCCCATGAAGAACCTCACTGGTACATCCGAGCTCTCCCATGAAAGACCCATTTCCATCGATGAATCAAAAACATTATTTTGCAATGGGATGTTTTTATCACACACGTCATTTTGGACATCAACCGTCTCCCATTTATCAAGCTTTCCATTATAACCTTTTCCCGGTGAACAGAAACCCCCATGACACAAACACGTCTCCCATGACATCACACACCGTGTCCCATGACATCACACACGTCTCCCATGACATCACACACGTCTCCCATGACATCACACACCGTCTCCCATGACATCACACACCGTCTCCCATGACATCACACACCGTCTCCCATGACATCATACACGTCTCCCATGACATCACACACGTCTCCCATGACATCACACTCCATCTCCCATGACATCACACCCACACCACACACGTTCCCATGACATCACACACCATCTCCCATGACATCACACACCCATGACATCACACACATCACCCATGACATCACACACCGTCACCCATGACATCATACACGTCTCCCATGACATCACACACGTCTCCCATGACATCACACACCGTCTCCCATGACATCACACACGTCTCCCATGATACAGTAAAACCAACAGAAACTGCAGTGACAAATCCTGTGGATTCATTCAAGGGCACTGTTCTACTTTATGGACGTGGATCTGCATAGTCTACCTCAGCATAATGCTGATTTAAGTAGCTATGAAAAACATCCGTTCTGTGTTTAAATACTCGCCTACTCAAGATGATACCAACCCATTTACCTGATGTGAATGTAAAATGACAAAACATTGGGCTCACACAGAAAAATATTCATTTTAACAACCTCTTCAGTATTTCCACTACTGTACCTGGTATCACTCTGGTGGCTGAGAGAAGAGGATACTGCCAGGTCTGTAGTGTAGCTAATGCCTGGTCAAACACTGCCCTCTAGTGGACAAATGGGAACATTCTCGTCTACCAGCTGTTTAACGTAACAACATTACTCTCCTGTACATATCATATGATCAGTTAATTAACCGGTTGTGGTTAAACAAGGAAACTGGGAGGTACAGTACCAGTCAAACGTTTGGACACCTACTCATTCCAGGGTTTTTCTTTAGTTTGACTATTTTCTACATTGTAGAATAATAGTGAAGACATCAAAACTATGAAATAACACACATGGAATCATGTCGTAACCAAAAAAAGTATTTGAGCCAATCAGTTGTGTTGTGACAAGGTAGGGGTGGTATACAGAAGATGGCCCTATTTGGTAAAACACCAAGTCCATATTATGGAAAGAACAGCTCAAAAAAGCAAAGAGAAACGACAGACCATCATTACTTTAAGACATGAAGGTCAGTCAATACGAAACATTTCAAGAACTTTGAAAGTTTCTTCAAGTGCAGTCCCAAAAACCTATCTTGGGCTTTGATGAAACTGGCTCTCATGAGAACCACCACAGAACAAGAAGACCCAGAGTTACCTCTGCTGCAGAGGATAAGTTCATCAGAGTTAACTGCACCTCAGATTGAAGCATTTATTTGGACTGCAGAGTTCAAGTAACAGACACATCAACATCAACTGTTCAGAGGAGACTGCGTGAATCAGGCCTTCATGGTCGAATTGCTGCAAAGAAACCACTACTAAAGGACACCAAGAAAAGAAGATGAGACTTGCTTGGGCCAAAAAACACAAGCAATGGATATTAGTCCGGTGGAAATCTGTCCTTTGGTCTGATGAGTCCAAATTGGAGATGTTTGGTTCCAACCGCCGTGTCTTTGTGAGACACAGAGTAGGTGAATGGATGATCTCTGTATGTGTGGTTCACACCGTGAAGCATGGAGGAGGAGGTGCGATGGTGCTTTGCTGGTGACACTGTCACTTGAATGAGTAGGTGACTCCACATTTTTGACTGACATGTTTGAGCTACAGACTTCTGGGTAGATACCAACTATTAGTCTGTGTGATTTAAAGGGGTTAGAAGTCCAAGAAACAGCCATCACTAACATAGAGAGGGAACAGCCATCACTAACATAGAGAGGGAACAGCCATCACTAACATAGAGAGGGAACAGCCATCACTAACATAGAGAGGGAACAGCCATCACTAACATAGAGAGGGAACAGCCATCACTAACATAGAGAGGGAACAACCATCACTAACATAGAGAGGGAACAGCCATCACTAACATAGAGAGGGAACAACCATCACTAACATAGAGAGGGAACAGCCATCACTAGCATACGAGAGGGAACAGCCATCATTAACATAGAGAGGGAACAGCCATCACTAACATAGAGAGGGAACAGCCATCACTAACAGAGAGGGAACAGCCATCGCTAACATAGAGAGGCTGCTGCCAACATACTGACTCAAATTTCTGGCCCCTTTAATAAAGGGATCACAAGCCACTTTAAACAATGCCACTTCATATAATGTTTACATACCCTATATTATTAATCTCATATGTATATACTGTACACTATACCATCTACTGCATCTTGTTTACATACCCTACATTATTAATCTCATATGTATATACTGTCCTCTATACCATCTACTGCATCTTGTTTACATACCCTACATTACTCATCTCATATGTATATACTGTACACTATACCATCTACTGCATCTTGTTTACATACCCTACATTATTAATCTCATATGTATATACTGTACTCTATACCATCTACTGCATCTTGTTTACATACCCTACATTATTAATCTCATATGTATATACTGTACACTATACCATCTACTGCATCTTGTTTACATACCCTACATTATTAATCTCATATGTATATACTGTACACTATACCATCTACTGCATCTTGTTTACATACCCTACATTACTCATCTCATATGTATATACTGTACACTATACCATCTACTGCATCTTGTTTACATACCCTACATTACTCATCTCATATGTATATACTGTCCTCTATACCATCTACTGCATCTTGTTTACATACCCTACATTACTCATCTCATATGTATATACTGTCCTCTATACCATCTACTGCATCTTGTTTACATACCCTACATTACTCATCTCATATGTATATACTGTCCTCTATACCATCTACTGCATCTTGTTTACATACCCTACATTACTCATCTCATATGTATATACTGTACTCTATACCATCTACTGCATCTTGTTTACATACCCTACATTACTCATCTCATATGTATATACTGTCCTCTATACCATCTACTGCATCTTGTTTACATACCCTACATTACTCATCTCATATGTATATACTGTACTCTATACCATCTACTGCATCTTGTTTACATACCCTACATTATTAATCTCATATGTATATACTGTACTCTATACCATCTACTGCATCTTGTTTACATACCCTACATTATTAATCTCATATGTATATACTGTACTCTATACCATCTACTGCATCTTGTTTACATACCCTACATTACTCATCTCATATGTATATACTGTCCTCTATACCATCTACTGCATCTTGTTTACATACCCTACATTATTAATCTCATATGTATATACTGTCCTCTATACCATCTACTGCATCTTGTTTACATACCCTACATTATTAATCTCATATGTATATACTGTACTCTATACCATCTACTGCATCTTGTTTACATACCCTACATTATTCATCTCATATGTATATACTGTACTCTATACCATCTACTGCATCTTGTTTACATACCCTACATTACTCATCTCATATGTATATACTGTACTCTATACCATCTACTGCATCTTGTTTACATACCCTACATTATTAATCTCATATGTATATACTGTACTCTATACCATCTACTGCATCTTGTTTACATACCCTACATTACTCATCTCATATGTATATACTGTACTCTATACCATCTACTGCATCTTGTTTACATACCCTACATTACTCATCTCATATGTATATACTGTACTCTATACCATCTACTGCATCTTGTTTACATACCCTACATTACTCATCTCATATGTATATACTGTACTCTATACCATCTACTGCATCTTGTTTACATACCCTACATTACTCATCTCATATGTATATACTGTACTCTATACCATCTACTGCATCTTGTTTACATACCCTACATTACTCATCTCATATGTATATACTGTCCTCTATACCATCTACTGCATCTTGTTTACATACCCTACATTACTCATCTCATATGTATATACTGTACTCTATACCATCTACTGCATCTTGTTTACATACCCTACATTACTCATCTCATATGTATATACTGTACTCTATACCATCTACTGCATCTTGTTTACATACCCTACATTACTCATCTCATATGTATATACTGTCCTCTATACCATCTACTGCATCTTGTTTACATACCCTACATTACTCATCTCATATGTATATACTGTACTCTATACCATCTACTGCATCTTGTTTACATACCCTACATTACTCATCTCATATGTATATACTGTACTCTATACCATCTACTGCATCTTGTTTACATACCCTACATTATTAATCTCATATGTATATACTGTACCTCTATACCATCTACTGCATCTTGTTTACATACCCTACATTATTAATCTCATATGTATATACTGTACCTATACCATCTACTGCATCTTGTTTACATACCCTACATTACTCATCTCATATGTATATACTGTACTCTATACCATCTACTGCATCTTGTTTACATACCCTACATTACTCATCTCATATGTATATACTGTCCTCTATACCATCTACTGCATCTTGTTTACATACCCTACATTACTCATCTCATATGTATATACTGTACACTATACCATCTACTGCATCTTGTTTACATACCCTACATTACTCATCTCATATGTATATACTGTCCACTATACCATCTACTGCATCTTGTTTACATACCCTACATTACTCATCTCATATGTATATACTGTCCTCTATACCATCTACTGCATCTTGTTTACATACCCTACATTACTCATCTCATATGTATATACTGTCCACTATACCATCTACTGCATCTTGTTTACATACCCTACATTACTCATCTCATATGTATATACTGTACTCTATACCATCTACTGCATCTTGTTTACATACCCTACATTACTCATCTCATATGTATATACTGTACTCTATACCATCTACTGCATCTTGTTTACATACCCTACATTATTAATCTCATATGTATATACTGTCCACTATACCATCTACTGCATCTTGTTTACATACCCTACATTACTCATCTCATATGTATATACTGTACTCTATACCATCTACTGCATCTTGTTTACATACCCTACATTATTAATCTCATATGTATATACTGTACACTATACCATCTACTGCATCTTGTTTACATACCCTACATTACTCATCTCATATGTATATACTGTCCTCTATACCATCTACTGCATCTTGTTTACATACCCTACATTACTCATCTCATATGTATATACTGTACTCTATACCATCTACTGCATCTTGTTTACATACCCTACATTACTCATCTCATATGTATATACTGTCCTCTATACCATCTACTGCATCTTGTTTACATACCCTACATTACTCATCTCATATGTATATACTGTCCTCTATACCATCTACTGCATCTTGTTTACATACCCTACATTACTCATCTCATATGTATATACTGTCCTCTATACCATCTACTGCATCTTGTTTACATACCCTACATTACTCATCTCATATGTATATACTGTCCTCTATACCATCTACTGCATCTTGTTTACATACCCTACATTACTCATCTCATATGTATATACTGTCCTCTATACCATCTACTGCATCTTGTTTACATACCCTACATTACTCATCTCATATGTATATACTGTCCTCTATACCATCTACTGCATCTTGTTTACATACCCTACATTACTCATCTCATATGTATATACTGTCCTCTATACCATCTACTGCATCTTGTTTACATACCCTACATTACTCATCTCATATGTATATACTGTCCTCTATACCATCTACTGCATCTTGTTTACATACCCTACATTACTCATCTCATATGTATATACTGTCCTCTATACCATCTACTGCATCTTGTTTACATACCCTACATTACTCATCTCATATGTATATACTGTACTCTATACCATCTACTGCATCTTGTTTACATACCCTACATTACTCATCTCATATGTATATACTGTCCTCTATACCATCTACTGCATCTTGTTTACATACCCTACATTACTCATCTCATATGTATATACTGTCCTCTATACCATCTACTGCATCTTGTTTACATACCCTACATTACTCATCTCATATGTATATACTGTACTCTATACCATCTACTGCATCTTGTTTACATACCCTACATTACTCATCTCATATGTATATACTGTCCTCTATACCATCTACTGCATCTTGTTTACATACCCTACATTACTCATCTCATATGTATATACTGTACTCTATACCATCTACTGCATCTTGTTTACATACCCTACATTACTCATCTCATATGTATATACTGTACACTATACCATCTACTGCATCTTGTTTACATACCCTACATTACTCATCTCATATGTATATACTGTCCTCTATACCATCTACTGCATCTTGTTTACATACCCTACATTACTCATCTCATATGTATATACTGTACTCTATACCATCTACTGCATCTTGTTTACATACCCTACATTACTCATCTCATATGTATATACTGTCCTCTATACCATCTACTGCATCTTGTTTACATACCCTACATTACTCATCTCATATGTATATACTGTCCTCTATACCATCTACTGCATCTTGTTTACATACCCTACATTACTCATCTCATATGTATATACTGTACTCTATACCATCTACTGCATCTTGTTTACATACCCTACATTACTCATCTCATATGTATATACTGTACTCTATACCATCTACTGCATCTTGTTTACATACCCTACATTACTCATCTCATATGTATATACTGTACTCTATACCATCTACTGCATCTTGTTTACATACCCTACATTACTCATCTCATATGTATATACTGTACTCTATACCATCTACTGCATCTTGTTTACATACCCTACATTACTCATCTCATATGTATATACTGTACTCTATACCATCTACTGCATCTTGTTTACATACCCTACATTACTCATCTCATATGTATATACTGTCCTCTATACCATCTACTGCATCTTGTTTACATACCCTACATTACTCATCTCATATGTATATACTGTCCTCTATACCATCTACTGCATCTTGTTTACATACCCTACATTACTCATCTCATATGTATATACTGTACTCTATACCATCTACTGCATCTTGTTTACATACCCTACATTACTCATCTCATATGTATATACTGTCCTCTATACCATCTACTGCATCTTGTTTACATACCCTACATTACTCATCTCATATGTATATACTGTACTCTATACCATCTACTGCATCTTGTTTACATACCCTACATTACTCATCTCATATGTATATACTGTACTCTATACCATCTACTGCATCTTGTTTACATACCCTACATTACTCATCTCATATGTATATACTGTCCTCTATACCATCTACTGCATCTTGTTTACATACCCTACATTACTCATCTCATATGTATATACTGTACTCTATACCATCTACTGCATCTTGTTTACATACCCTACATTACTCATCTCATATGTATATACTGTCCTCTATACCATCTACTGCATCTTGTTTACATACCCTACATTACTCATCTCATATGTATATACTGTACTCTATACCATCTACTGCATCTTGTTTACATACCCTACATTACTCATCTCATATGTATATACTGTACTCTATACCATCTACTGCATCTTGTTTACATACCCTACATTACTCATCTCATATGTATATACTGTACTCTATACCATCTACTGCATCTTGTTTACATACCCTACATTACTCATCTCATATGTATATACTGTACTCTATACCATCTACTGCATCTTGTTTACATACCCTACATTACTCATCTCATATGTATATACTGTACACTATACCATCTACTGCATCTTGTTTACATACCCTACATTATTAATCTCATATGTATATACTGTACTCTATACCATCTACTGCATCTTGTTTACATACCCTACATTACTCATCTCATATGTATATACTGTACTCTATACCATCTACTGCATCTTGTTTACATACCCTACATTACTCATCTCATATGTATATACTGTACTCTATACCATCTACTGCATCTTGTTTACATACCCTACATTACTCATCTCATATGTATATACTGTACTCTATACCATCTACTGCATCTTGTTTACATACCCTACATTACTCATCTCATATGTATATACTGTACTCTATACCATCTACTGCATCTTGTTTACATACCCTACATTACTCATCTCATATGTATATACTGTCCTCTATACCATCTACTGCATCTTGTTTACATACCCTACATTACTCATCTCATATGTATATACTGTCCTCTATACCATCTACTGCATCTTGTTTACATACCCTACATTACTCATCTCATATGTATATACTGTACTCTATACCATCTACTGCATCTTGTTTACATACCCTACATTATTAATCTCATATGTATATACTGTACTCTATACCATCTACTGCATCTTGTTTACATACCCTACATTACTCATCTCATATGTATATACTGTACTCTATACCATCTACTGCATCTTGTTTACATACCCTACATTACTCATCTCATATGTATATACTGTCCTCTATACCATCTACTGCATCTTGTTTACATACCCTACATTACTCATCTCATATGTATATACTGTCCTCTATACCATCTACTGCATCTTGTTTACATACCCTACATTACTCATCTCATATGTATATACTGTCCTCTATACCATCTACTGCATCTTGTTTACATACCCTACATTACTCATCTCATATGTATATACTGTCCTCTATACCATCTACTGCATCTTGTTTACATACCCTACATTACTCATCTCATATGTATATACTGTCTCTATACCATCTACTGCATCTTGTTTACATACCCTACATTACTCATCTCATATGTATATACTGTCCTCTATACCATCTACTGCATCTTGTTTACATACCCTACATTACTCATCTCATATGTATATACTGTCCTCTATACCATCTACTGCATCTTGTTTACATACCCTACATTACTCATCTCATATGTATATACTGTCCTCTATACCATCTACTGCATCTTGTTTACATACCCTACATTACTCATCTCATATGTATATACTGTCCTCTATACCATCTACTGCATCTTGTTTACATACCCTACATTACTCATCTCATATGTATATACTGTCCTCTATACCATCTACTGCATCTTGTTTACATACCCTACATTACTCATCTCATATGTATATACTGTCCTCTATACCATCTACTGCATCTTGTTTACATACCCTACATTACTCATCTCATATGTATATACTGTACTCTATACCATCTACTGCATCTTGTTTACATACCCTACATTACTCATCTCATATGTATATACTGTACTCTATACCATCTACTGCATCTTGTTTACATACCCTACATTACTCATCTCATATGTATATACTGTCCTCTATACCATCTACTGCATCTTGTTTACATACCCTACATTACTCATCTCATATGTATATACTGTACTCTATACCATCTACTGCATCTTGTTTACATACCCTACATTACTCATCTCATATGTAGATACTGTACTCTATACCATCTACTGCATCTTGTTTACATACCCTACATTACTCATCTCATATGTATATACTGTCCTCTATACCATCTACTGCATCTTGTTTACATACCCTACATTACTCATCTCATATGTATATACTGTACTCTATACCATCTACTGCATCTTGTTTACATACCCTACATTACTCATCTCATATGTAGATACTGTACTCTATACCATCTACTGCATCTTGTTTACATACCCTACATTACTCATCTCATATGTATATACTGTCCTCTATACCATCTACTGCATCTTGTTTACATACCCTACATTACTCATCTCATATGTATATACTGTACTCTATACCATCTACTGCATCTTGTTTACATACCCTACATTACTCATCTCATATGTATATACTGTACTCTATACCATCTACTGCATCTTGTTTACATACCCTACATTACTCATCTCATATGTATATACTGTACTCTATACCATCTACTGCATCTTGTTTACATACCCTACATTACTCATCTCATATGTATATACTGTACTCTATACCATCTACTGCATCTTGTTTACATACCCTACATTACTCATCTCATATGTAGATACTGTACTCTATACCATCTACTGCATCTTGTTTACATACCCTACATTACTCATCTCATATGTATATACTGTCCTCTATACCATCTACTGCATCTTGTTTACATACCCTACATTACTCATCTCATATGTAGATACTGTACTCTATACCATCTACTGCATCTTGTTTACATACCCTACATTACTCATCTCATATGTATATACTGTCCTCTATACCATCTACTGCATCTTGTTTACATACCCTACATTACTCATCTCATATGTAGATACTGTCCTCTATACCATCTACTGCATCTTGTTTACATACCCTACATTACTCATCTCATATGTATATACTGTACTCTATACCATCTACTGCATCTTGTTTACATACCCTACATTACTCATCTCATATGTATATACTGTACTCTATACCATCTACTGCATCTTGTTTACATACCCTACATTACTCATCTCATATGTATATACTGTCCTCTATACCATCTACTGCATCTTGTTTACATACCCTACATTACTCATCTCATATGTATATACTGTACTCTATACCATCTACTGCATCTTGTTTACATACCCTACATTACTCATCTCATATGTATATACTGTACTCTATACCATCTACTGCATCTTGTTTACATACCCTACATTACTCATCTCATATGTATATACTGTACTCTATACCATCTACTGCATCTTGTTTACATACCCTACATTACTCATCTCATATGTATATACTGTACTCTATACCATCTACTGCATCTTGTTTACATACCCTACATTACTCATCTCATATGTATATACTGTACTCTATACCATCTACTGCATCTTGTTTACATACCCTACATTACTCATCTCATATGTATATACTGTACTCTATACCATCTACTGCATCTTGTTTACATACCCTACATTACTCATCTCATATGTATATACTGTACTCTATACCATCTACTGCATCTTGTTTACATACCCTACATTACTCATCTCATATGTATATACTGTCCTCTATACCATCTACTGCATCTTGTTTACATACCCTACATTACTCATCTCATATGTATATACTGTACTCTATACCATCTACTGCATCTTGTTTACATACCCTACATTACTCATCTCATATGTATATACTGTACTCTATACCATCTACTGCATCTTGTTTACATACCCTACATTACTCATCTCATATGTAGATACTGTACTCTATACCATCTACTGCATCTTGTTTACATACCCTACATTACTCATCTCATATGTATATACTGTACTCTATACCATCTACTGCATCTTGTTTACATACCCTACATTACTCATCTCATATGTAGATACTGTACTCTATACCATCTACTGCATCTTGTTTACATACCCTACATTACTCATCTCATATGTAGATACTGTACTCTATACCATCTACTGCATCTTGTTTACATACCCTACATTACTCATCTCATATGTAGATACTGTACTCTATACCATCTACTGCATCTTGTTTACATACCCTACATTACTCATCTCATATGTATATACTGTACTCTATACCATCTACTGCATCTTGTTTACATACCCTACATTACTCATCTCATATGTATATACTGTACTCTATACCATCTACTGCATCTTGTTTACATACCCTACATTACTCATCTCATATGTATATACTGTACTCTATACCATCTACTGCATCTTGTTTACATACCCTACATTACTCATCTCATATGTATATACTGTACTCTATACCATCTACTGCATCTTGTTTACATACCCTACATTACTCATCTCATATGTATATACTGTCCTCTATACCATCTACTGCATCTTGTTTACATACCCTACATTACTCATCTCATATGTATATACTGTACTCTATACCATCTACTGCATCTTGTTTACATACCCTACATTATTAATCTCATATGTATATACTGTCCTCTATACCATCTACTGCATCTTGTTTACATACCAATAACATTACTCATCTCATATGTAGATACTGTCCTCTATACCATCTACTGCATCTTGTTTACATACCCTACATTACTCATCTCATATGTATATACTGTCCTCTATACCATCTACTGCATCTTGTTTACATACCCTACATTACTCATCTCATATGTATATACTGTCCTCTATACCATCTACTGCATCTTGTTTACATACCCTACATTACTCATCTCATATGTATATACTGTCCTCTATACCATCTACTGCATCTTGTTTACATACCCTACATTACTCATCTCATATGTATATACTGTCCTCTATACCATCTACTGCATCTTGTTTACATACCCTACATTACTCATCTCATATGTATATACTGTGTACTCTATACCATCTACTGCATCTTGTTTACATACCCTACATTACTCATCTCATATGTATATACTGTCCTCTATACCATCTACTGCATCTTGTTTACATACCCTACATTAACTTCGGCAAGTCTTAAGCATCACTCTGTCTTTAATGACGGACAGCCAGCATCACTCCGTTAACACCTCACCCTGACAGACAAGACACAGAGACAGACTTTAAACAGCTGGAGACTCAGTGCAGGCTGATAGAACTTGGTTCTATCTCTGCAAATCTAGTGTTGACAGGCTGATATATGACAGAGAACAATATATATATATATATTAGAGTAGAAGCCAATTAATCTAGCTAGCATTAAACGTATCTTATAAAAACAATCAATCATAATCACTAGTTATAACTCCACAGGGTTGATGATATTACTAGTTTATCTAGCGTGTCCTGCGTTGCATATAATCGATGCAACGCTGGGGGATGATTTAACAAAAGAGCATTTGCGAAAAAAGCACAATCGTTGGACGACTGTAGCTAGCCATAAACCTCAATGCCTTTCTTAAAATCAATAATATCAGAAATCAATATATTTTTAAACCTGCATATTTAGCTAAAAGAAATCCAGGTTAGCAGGCAATATTAACCAGGTGAAATTGTGTCATTTCTCTTGCGTTCCTTACATGCAGAGTCGGGGTATATGCAACAGTTCGGGCAGCCCGGCTCATTGCGAACTAATTTGCCAGAATTTTACGTAATTATGACATAACATTGAAGGTTGTACAATGTAACAGCAATATTTAGACTTAGGGATGACACCCGTTAGATAAAATACCGAATGGTTCCGTATTTCACTGAAAGAATAAACATCTTGTTTTCGAGATGATAGTTTCCGGATTCGACCATATTAATGACCTAAGGCTCGTATTTCTGTGTGTTATTATGTTATAATTAAGTCTATGATTTGATAGAGCAGTCTGACTGAGCGATGGTAGGCAGCAGCAGGCTCGTAAGCATTCATTCAAACAGCACTTTTGTGTGTTTTGCCAGCAGCTCTTCGCAAGCACAGCACTGTTTATGACTTCAAGCCTATAAGCCTAATGGCTGGTGTAACCGATGTGAAATGGCTAGCTAGTTAGCTGGGTGTGCGCTAATAGTGTTTCAAACGTCACTCGCTCTGAGACTTGGAGTAGTTATTCCCCTTGCTCTGCAAGGGCCGCGGCTTTTGAGGGTGGCTGTTGTCGATGTGTTCCTGGTTCGAGCCCAGGTAGGGGCGAGGAGAGGGACGGAAGCTATACTGTTACACTAGTCCTATAAATACTATATTAACTACAACCTAAAACCTCTTACCTGGGAATATTGAAGTCTCATGGTAAAAGGAACCTCCAGCTTTCATATGTTCTCATGTTCTGAGCAAGGAACTGAAACGTTAGCTTTACATGGCACATATTGCACTTTTACTTTCTTCTCCAACACTTTATTTTTGCATTATTTAAACCAAATCGAACATGTTTCATTATTTATTTGAGGCTAAATTTATTTCTATTGATGTATTATATTAAGTTAAAATAAGTGTTCATTCAGTATTGTTGTAATTGTCATTATTACCAATAAAAATATCTTTAAAATTGGCCGATTAATCGGTATCGGCTTTTTTGGTCCACCAATAATCGGTATCGGTGTTGAAAAATCATATTCGGTCGACCTCTAGTCTGGGCGTATTGTGATGGAAGGTGTGGTGTGTGTTTTTGGTGTTTGGTAAAGTGTGGCGTTGAGTGAGAAAGGAAATGGTTGCAAACCAATATGTGTCTGTGAGCAGGGGTTTTGAGAGAGAAAGGAAATGGTTGCAAACCAATATGTGTCTGTGAGCAGGGGTTTTGAGAGAGAAAGGAAATGGTTGCAAACCAATATGTGTCTGTGAGCAGGGGTTTTGAGAGAGAAAGGAAATGGTTGCAAACCAATATGTGTCTGTGAGCAGGGGTTTTGAGAGAGAAAGGAAATGGTTGCAAACCAATATGTGTGAGCAGGGGTTTTGAGAGAGAAAGGAAATGAAACCAATATGTGTCTGTGAGCAGGGGTTTTGAGAGAGAAAGGAAATGGTTGCAAACCAATATGTGTCTGTGAGCAGGGGTTTTGAGAGTTTTCAATTTTGTGCAGATATGGCATATACATGTTGAAATAAATTAAACATGCAGTTGATTTGTTTTCCTATCATATTGGAACGGTCCCCAACCCTAGACGCCCGCCTGAACAACCCATACACTAAAGATAAGCCTGTTTCATGGGCTGTAAGCTGCCTACACGCAGCCGAAACAGGAAGATGCATGTGGTCAGAGACCTAGAGCAGCACCGCTCCCTCTAGATTCTGCCTGGCAGGGTTGGTCCTGCAAAGCCTCCTGATGGGAGAGCATAATATACAAGGAAATTCTCAAAGCTGCTAATGAGAACCTTGATGACCTTGTACCTAGCCGGTGGGGATTACGGTGGGGGCCCCCACCCAGGCAGTGGCAGTGCTGGCAACACTAGCTGCAGTAACCCATGGGGAGGGGGTCACACTCGGACATTCAGAAAGGGGGTATATTATTGTGGCCTTGGTGACACAAAATGATCAGATGGTCTGATTGCACAGAGATGCTTTGGGGAAATGGTCACAAGGGGGAACCAGCGTGTGGGTGTTTCAGGGAAAGGATCTGATCTCCATCACCTAGGACTTGACAATGGTTAATCAAATCTCACATTTTTGCTCAATCTTTCATGCTTTCTCAAACAGCTGCAACTGTATATGCATTCATAAATCAGGTCCTTTCTTGAGTTGGGCTCTGGGATGTGACAACCGTCTGAGCTTATGATTGATTGTGGGGGAAAGAGGTGGGTTGAGTGAGTGAGTGAGTGAGTGAGTGAGTGAGTGAGTGAGTGAGTGAGTGAGTGAGTGAGTGAGTGAGTGAGTGAGTGAGTGAGTGAGTGAGTGAGTGAGTGAGTGAGTGAGTGAGTGAGTGAGTGTCCACACACATGATGTTATGTTAGGGACAACATAGGAGGAGTCACAATAATTGTTTGCTAAAATGATATTTGCTTGACAAAAATGTAATGCAATGGCAATCCTGGTTCTAGGTAACAATCCTGGTTCTAGGTAACAATCCTGGTTCTAGGTAACAATCCTGGTTCTAGGTAACAATCCTGGATAGAGGTAACAATCCTGGATAGAGGTAACAATCCTGGTTAGAGGTAACAATCCTGGTTAGAGGTAACAATCCTGGTTATATATAACAATCCTGGTTCTAGGTAACAATCCTGGTTCTAGGTAACAATCCTGGATAGAGGTAACAATCCTGGATAGAGGTAACAATCCTGGTTCTAGGTAACAATCCTGGTTCTAGGTAACAATCCTGGTTATAGGTAACAATCCTGGTTATAGGTAACAATCCTGGTTCTAGGTAACAATCCTGGTTATAGGTAACAATCCTGGTTAGAGGTAACAATCCTGGTTCTAGGTAACAATCCTGGTTAGAGGTAACAATCCTGGTTAGAGGTAACAATCCTGGTTATATATAACAATCCTGGTTCTAGGTAACAATCCTGGTTAGAGGTAACAATCCTGCTTAGAGGTAACAATCCTGGTTAGAGGTAACAATCCTGGTTATATATAACAATCCTGGTTATAGGTAACAATCCTGGTTATATATAACAATCCTGCTTAGAGGTAACAATCCTGGTTATATATAACAATCCTGGTTATAGGTAACAATCCTGGTTATAGGTAACAATCCTGGTTAGAGGTAACAATCCTGGTTATATATAACAATCCTGGTTATAGGTATAACAATATAACCTGGTTATATATAACAATCCTGGTTATATATAACAATCCTGGTTATATATAACAATCCTGGTTAGAGGTAACAATCCTGGTTATATATAACAATCCTGGTTATAGGTAACAATCCTGGTTATATATATCAATCCTGGTTATATATAACAATCCTGGTTATAGGTAACAATCCTGGTTATATATAACAATCCTGGTTATATATAACAATCCTGGTTATAGGTAACAATCCTGGTTATATATAACAATCCTGGTTAGAGGTAACAATCCTGGTTATATATAACAATCCTGGTTATAGGTAACAATCCTTTGCACAAACTGCCAACATTATTACACATATTAATTGTTAATGATGGAAATGAAGATAGGCAAGATGTTTGAATATATACACTACCACTCAAAGGTTTGGGGTCATTTCGAAATGTCCTTGTTTTGGAAAGAAAAGCACATTTTTGGTCCATTAAAATAACATCAAATTGATCAGAAATACAGTGTAGACATTGGTAATGTTGTAAAAGACTATTGCAGCTGGAAACTGCAGATTTTTTATAATGGAAAATCTACATAGGCGTATAGAGGACCATAATAAGCAACCATCACTCCTGTGTTCCAATGGCACGTTTTGTTAGCTAATCCAAGTGATTAAAGAATCAATAAAACTGGCCTGCATTAGACTAGTTGAGTAACTGAAGCATTAGCATTTGTGGGTTCGATTACAGGCTCAAAATGCCCAGAAACAAATAACTTTCTTCTGAAACTCGTCAGTCTATTCTTGTTCAGAGAAATGAAGGCTATTCCATGTGAGAAACAGGCAAGAAACTGAAGATCTCATACAAGAACCTGGAACAGTTTGCAGCACCTGGCTTCACCCTACTGGAATCTAAAGTAAAATGTCTACTGTTTGCTGATGATCTGGTGCCTCTGTCCCCAACCGAGGAGAGCCTACAGCAGCACCTAGATCATCTGCACAGATTCTGACAGACCCTGGTCCCTGACAGTAAAATCTCAGAAACACAAAAATAATGATGTTCCACAAAAGTTCCAGTTGCCAGGACCACAAATACAAATTCCATCGGGACACTGTTCCCCTATAGAGCACACAAATAAACTATACATACCTCTGCCTCAACATCAGCGCCACAGGTAACTTCCACAAAGCTGTGAATGATCTGACAGACAAGGCAAGAAGGGTCTTCTACTCCATCAAAAGGAACATAAAATTCTACATACCAATTAGGATCTGGGAAACAATACTTGAATCAGTTATAAAACACGTTGCCCTTTATGGTTGTGAGGTCTGGGGTCTGCTCACCAACCAAGACTTCACCAAATGGGACAAACTCAGATTACACAGATCCACAAAGAATTTGAAAACAAACCCAATTTTGAAAAAACTCCCATATCTACTGGGTGAAATTCCACAGTGTGACATCACAGCAACAAGATTTGTGACCTGTTGCCACGAGAAAAGGGCAACCAGTGAAGAACAAACACCATTGTAAATACAACCCATATTTATGCAGATTTATTTTCCCTTGTGTCCTTTAACCATTTGTTCATTGTTAAAACACTGTGTATATATTTGACATTTGTAATGTCTTTGTTTTGAAACTTCTGTATGTGTGATGTTTACTGTTAATTTGATTGTTTATTTCACTTTATATATTATCTACTTCACTTGCTTGCTTATTATATTATTATGGCATATATTATTGCTTTGGCAATGTTAACACGTTTCCCATGCCGATAAGGCCCTTGAATTGAATTGAAATTGAATTGAGAGAGAGAGAGAGAGAGAGAGAGAGAGAGAGAGAGAGAGAGAGAGAGAGAGAGAGAGAGAGAGAGAGAGAGAGAGAGAGAGAGAGAGAGAGAGAGAGACAGAGACAGAGAAAGTGAGAGAGAAAGTGAGAGAGCAAGAGAGAGAGCAAGAGAGAGAGCAAGAGAGAGAGCAAGTGAGAGAGCAAGAGAGAGAGAGAGCGAGAGAGAGAGAGAGAGAGAGAGAGAGAGAGAGAGAGAGAGAGAGAGAGAGAGAGAGAGAGAGAGAGAGACAGAGACAGAGAAAGTGAGAGACAGAGACAGAGAAAGTGAGAGACAGAGAGAGAGCAAGAGAGAGAGCAAGAGAGAGAGAGAGAGAGAGAAAGTGAGAGAGACAGAGAGAAAGTGAAAGAGAGAGAGAGAAAGTGAGAGAGAGACAGAGAGAAGAGAGAGAGAGAGACAGAGAGAAAGTGAGAGAGAAGAGAGAAAGTGAGAGAGACAGAGAGAGAGAGACAGAGTGAGAGGGAGAGAGAGAGACAGAGAGAGACAGAGAGAGAGAGACAGTGAGAAGAGAGACAGTGAGAGAAGAGAGAGGGAGAGAGAGAGACAGAGAGAGAAAGTGAGAGAAGAGAGAGAGAGAGAGACAGAGAGAGACAGTGAGAGGAGAGAGAGAGACAGAGAGAGAGAGAGAGAGAGAGAGAGAGAGAGAGAGAGAGAGAGAGAGAGAGAAGAGAGAAAGTGAGAGAAGAGAGAAAGTGAGAGACAGAGAGAGCAAGAGAGAGAGCAAGAGAGAGAGAGAGAAGAGAGAAAGTGAGAGAAGAGAGAAAGCGAGAGAGACAGAGAAAGTGAAAGAGAGAGACAGAGAGAGAGAAAGTGAGAGAGAGACAGAGAAGAGAGAGAGAGACAGAGAGAAAGTGAGAGAGAAGAGAGAAAGTGAGAGAGACAGAGAGACAGACAGAGTGAGAGGGAGAGAGAGAGACAGAGTGAGAGGGAGAGAGAGAGACAGAGAGAGAAAGTGAGAGAAGAGAGAGAAAGTGAGAGAAGAGACAGAGGGGAGAGAGAGAGAGAGAGAGAGAGAGAGACAGTGAGAGAAGTGAGAGAGAGACAGAGAGAGACAGTGAGAGAAGAGAGAGAAAGACAGAGAGAGACAGTGAGAGAAGAGAGAGACAGTGAGAGAGAGGGAGAGAAGTGGGGCATATAGAATTGTATCTATCAGAGTTTTACTTGTTTTTTATTTTACGGAAACGTTTTATGTCATAATCTGTATGAGTTTGAATTGCCTCAGACAGAGATGTCTCCCAAATGGTACCCTATTCCCTACGCCCTATTCCCCCCTGTGGGCCCTGGTCTAAAGTAGTGCACTACCCCTATGAGCCCTGGTCTAAAGTAGTGCACTACCCCTATGGGCCCTGGTCTAAAGTAGTGCACTACCCCTATGGGCCATGGTCTAAAGTAGTGCACTACCCCTATGGACCCTGGTCTAAAGTAGTGCACTACCCACTACCCCTATGGACCCTGGTCTAAAGTAGTGCACTACCCCTATGGGCCCTGGTCTAAAGTAGTGCACTACCCCTATGGGCCCTGGTCTAAAGTAGTGCACTACCCCTATGGGCCCTGGTCTAAAGTAGTGCACTTTATAGGGAATAGGGGGCCATTTGGGAGACATTCTCAGACACAAAGACAGTTGTAACTCAACAGCTGCTGCCCACACTTCTTTAGTTCCCAGGCCAGAGGGCCCCAAAGCACCTCTGGAGAAACACAGGAGAGAAAGAACACACTCATTCCCCATTTCCTCCCCCCTTTCCCCTTCTTCCACACTAACAGATTTACATGACCTTATAGAAACGTCCACATAATAATTCACATTTTCTGTTGCTGCCGGGTTATTTTCCTGCTGTGAGAAACTGGTCAAACAAAATTAGTATATAATATTTAATATAATAATATTTTTGTCATTGTGTCTGCCTTAAAAGGAACGGAATCTGCTGAGACTGTTTCCTTCCTCTTTAACAAACATGTTGCTAGGAACATCAGACTATGTTTTTTTATTTATTTGTATTTATTTCACCTTTATTTAACCAGGTAGGCTAGTTGAGAACACCTTTATTTAACCAGGTAGGCTAGTTGAGAACACCTTTATTTAACCAGGTAGGCTAGTTGAGAACACCTTTATTTAACCAGGTAGGCTAGTTGAGAACACCTTTATTTAACCAGGTAGGCTAGTTGAGAACACCTTTATTTAACCAGGTAGGCTAGTTGAGAACACCTTTATTTAACCAGGTAGGCTAGTTGAGAACACCTTTATTTAACCAGGTAGGCTAGTTGAGAACACCTTTATTTAACCAGGTAGGCTAGTTGAGAACACCTTTATTTAACCAGGTAGGCTAGTTGAGAACACCTTTATTTAACCAGGTAGGCTAGTTGAGAACACCTTTATTTAACCAGGTAGGCTAGTTGAGAACACCTTTATTTAACCAGGTAGGCTAGTTGAGAACACCTTTATTTAACCAGGTAGGCTAGTTGAGAACACCTTTATTTAACCAGGTAGGCTAGTTGAGAACAGGTTCTCATTTGCAACTGCGACCTGGCCAAGATAAAGCATAGCAGTGTGAACAGACAGCACAGTGTTACACATGGAGTAAACAATTAACATGTCAATAACACAGTAGAAAAAAAGGTCTATATACAATGTGTGCAAAAGGCATGAGGAGGTAGGCGAATAATTACAATTTAGCAGATTAACACTGGAGTGATAAATGATCAGATGGTCATGTACAGGTAGAGATATTGGTGTGCAAAAGAGCAGAAAAGTAAATAAATAAAAACTGTGGGGATGAGGTAGGTGAAAATGGGTGGGCTATTTACCAATAGATTATGTACAACTGCAGCGATCGGTTAGCTGCTCAGATAGCAGATGTTTGAAGTTGGTGAGGGAGATAAAAGTCTCCAACTTCAGCGATTTTTGCAATTTGTTCCAGTCACAGGCAGCAGAGTACTGGAACGAAAGGCGGCCGAATGAGGTGTTGGCTTTAGGGATGTACATACCAACATCTTCAAATCTGTGAAAAGCAACCAATGACAAAGACCAATTTCATGACACATGCTTTTCAGTTGCTTTAGGTTTAGACCCAGACCTGGGTACTATTTGAAATCATTGTATTTTTCTATTTATTTTGTTGCATCAGGCAAACTCAATCAAGCACAGTTAAAGTGCAAACCCCGCCCCCCTGGCACTCCAGGCAGGCTAAAGGAACAACCTGGTCTCATAGACTAGACGTAAGATAGTAGATGTAAATCCACAAACAGTGAAATTAGCATGATATGTTACTTTTGGTATGGTTACATAAGATAGATGGTTACTTAAAGCAAAGATGAAAGTAGGGTGGTTGGTCGGGCGTATAATGCGAACGTCTAGCAACCCAAAGGCTGAGAGTTCAAATCTCATTACTTACTACTTTGCAACTACTTAGGATGTTAGCTAACCTTTCCCTTAACCCTTTAACCTAACTCCTAAACATTTCCCTAACTTTAACCCTAACCCCTAGCCTAGCTAACATCAGCCACCTAGCTAACATTAGCCACCTAGCCACCTAGCTAACATCAGCCACCTAGCTAACATCAGCCACCTAGCTAACATCAGCCACCTAGCTAACATTAGCCACCTAGCCACCTAGCTAACATCAGCCACCTAGCTAACATCAGCCACCTAGCTAACATCAGCCACCTAGCCACCTAGCTAACATCAGCCACCTAGCCACCTAGCTAACATCAGCCACCTAGCCACCTAGCTAACATCAGCCACCTAGCTAACATTAGCCACCTAGCCACCTAGCCACCTAGCCACCTAGCCACCTAGCTAACATCAGCCACCTAGCTAGAATTCGTGACAATTCTTAACATATCATACTAAACAGAGTGTCTCAGATTTACATACAGAATAATATGAAATGCTCTGAGACCAGGTTGAAAGGAAACACGTGACCAAACCTCCTTAAATGTGATCCACACAGCCAACTTGGAGTTTGAGCTCTTCCATATCTCTGACCTGCAGTACATGAGTCATGGTTCCTCTTGAGCAGCTAGCGTGAAGACAGACACAACAGATGTGTTGTGGTAGAGAGTGAGTGACTGAGTGAGTGAGTGAGTGAGTGAGTGAGTGAGTGAGTGAGTGAGTGAGTGACAGAGACAGACAGAGACAGAGAGAAGAGAGAGACAGAGAGAGACAGAGAGAAGAGAGAGAAGAGAGAGACAGAGAGAGACAGAGAGAAGACAGAGACAGAGAGAAGAGAGAGACAGAGAGAGAGTGAGAGAGACAGAGAGAAGAGAGAGACAGAGAGAGAGTGAGAGAGACAGAGAGAGTGAAGAGAGAGACAGAGAGAGAGAAGAGAGAGACAGAGAGAGAGAAGAGAGAGACAGAGAGAGAGAAGAGAGAGACAGAGAGAGAGAAGAGAGAGACAGAGAGAAGAGAGAGAGACAGAGAGAAGAGAGAGAGAGACAGAGAGAAGAGAGAACAGACAGAGAGAAGAGAGAGACAGAGAGAAGAGAGAGACAGAGAGAAGAGAGAGACAGAGAGAAGAGAGAGACAGAGAGAAGAGAGAGACAGAGAGAAGAGAGAGACAGAGAGAAGAGAGAGACAGAGAGAAGAGAGAGACAGAGAGAAGAGAGAGACAGAGAGAAGAGAGAGACAGAGAGAAGAGAGAGACAGAGAGAAGAGAGAGACAGAGAGAAGAGAGAGACAGAGAGAAGAGAGAGACAGAGAGAAGAGAGCGACAGAGAGAAGAGAGAGACAGAGAGAAGAGAGAGACAGAGAGAGAGAGAGAGAGAGAGAGAGAGTTTGTCACCCTTGGTGAACATAACTCAGAGAAAATGCATATCACATGTGGCGTTTCACAAGGTTTGACTTTGGGTCCGTGTGCATGTTACTTTTTAGCAGCATTATCAGAAGGAACGGCATTGATTTTTATTGCTATTGAGACGATACACAACTTTACATTTCTGTGTCAACAGAGGATTTTTAGCTTCACGGATCAATTACGAGACTGTATTAGAGATTTAGAAACTTTGATGGCTCACAATTTCCTCCAGCTAAATCAAGATAAGACCAGGGTACTTGTTATTGGAGCCAAAGCACAGAGAGAATCTGGCCACACATTATAATTCACAGGCAATAAAGATAAAACACATGGTAAGAAACCGGGGTGTTAATTTAGATTCTGTACTCAATTGTGCATCACACATTAGGAATGTGACCAAAATAGATTTTTACCGCCTGAGGAACATTGCCACGGTGCAGATGTTTCTCTCTCAGGCTGATACAGAGAGACTCATCCATTACAAGCCGGCTTGACTACTGCAATACTCTCCTGTCTGGTCTACCCAAGATAGCCATTGGTCAACTGCATAACATACAGAATATGTACTGATCAGACGGAGAACAGACATTACACCAGTTTTAACATCTCTGTACTGGCTGCCTGTCAGTTTTAGAATACATTATAATATAATATATATTAATATAATAATATAATATTCTTCAATTGGTTTTGAAATCAATCCATGATTGATATCAGACCTGCTTTAAGTACCCAGTAGGTCCCTCAGGTCCTCTGGCCTTTTAACTACCCTGAATACATATCAGAGATGCTTTATGTACCCAGTAGGTCCCTCAGGTCCTCTGGCCTTTTAACTACCCTGAATACATATCAGAGATGCTTTATGTACCCAGTAGGTCCCTCAGGTCCTCTGGCCTTTTAACTACCCTGAATACATATCAGAGATGCTTTATGTACCCAGTAGGTCCCTCAGGTCCTCTGGCCTTTTAACTACCCTGAATACATATCAGAGATGCTTTATGTACCCAGTAGGTCCCTCAGGTCCTCTGGCCTTTTAACTACCCTGAATACATATCAGAGATGCTTTATGTACCCAGTAGGTCCCTCAGGTCCTCTGGCCTTTTAACTACCCTGAATACATATCAGAGATGCTTTATGTACCCAGTAGGTCCCTCAGGTCCTCTGGCCTTTTAACTACCCTGAATACATATCAGAGATGCTTTATGTACCCAGTAGGTCCCTCAGGTCCTCTGGCCTTTTAACTACCCTGAATACATATCAGAGATGCTTTATGTACCCAGTAGGTCCCTCAGGTCCTCTGGCCTTTTAACTACCCTGAATACATATCAGAGATGCTTTATGTACCCAGTAGGTCCCTCAGGTCCTCTGGCCTTTTAACTACCCTGAATACATATCAGAGATGCTTTATGTACCCAGTAGGTCCCTCAGGTCCTCTGGCCTTTTAACTACCCTGAATACATATCAGAGATGCTTTATGTTATGTACCCAGTAGGTCCCTCAGGTCCTCTGGCCTTTTAACTACCCTGAATACATATCAGAGATGCTTTATGTTATGTACCCAGTAGGTCCCTCAGGTCCTCTGGCCTTTTAACTACCCTGAATACATATCAGAGATGCTTTATGTACCCAGTAGGTCCCTCAGGTCCTCTGGCCTTTTAACTACCCTGAATACATATCAGAGATGCTTTATGTACCCAGTAGGTCCCTCAGGTCCTCTGGCCTTTTAACTACCCTGAATACATATCAGAGATGCTTTATGTACCCAGTAGGTCCCTCAGGTCCTCTGGCCTTTTAACTACCCTGAATACATATCAGAGATGCTTTATGTACCCAGTAGGTCCCTCAGGTCCTCTGGCCTTTTAACTACCCTGAATACATATCAGAGATGCTTTATGTACCCAGTAGGTCCCTCAGGTCCTCTGGCCTTTTAACTACCCTGAATACATATCAGAGATGCTTTATGTACCCAGTAGGTCCCTCAGGTCCTCTGGCCTTTTAACTACCCTGAATACATATCAGAGATGCTTTATGTACCCAGTAGGTCCCTCAGGTCCTCTGGCCTTTTAACTACCCTGAATACATATCAGAGATGCTTTATGTACCCAGTAGGTCCCTCCTCTGGCCTTTTAGGTCCTCTGGCCTTTTAACTACCCTGAATACATATCAGAGATGCTTTATGTACCCAGTAGGTCCCTCAGGTCCTCTGGCCTTTTAACTACCCTGAATACATATCAGAGATGCTTTATGTACCCAGTAGGTCCCTCAGGTCCTCTGGCCTTTTAACTACCCTGAATACATATCAGAGATGCTTTATGTACCCAGTAGGTCCCTCAGGTCCTCTGGCCTTTTAACTACCCTGAATACATATCAGAGATGCTTTATGTACCCAGTAGGTCCCTCAGGTCCTCTGGCCTTTTAACTACCCTGAATACATATCAGAGATGCTTTATGTACCCAGTAGGTCCCTCAGGTCCTCTGGCCTTTTAACTACCCTGAATACATATCAGAGATGCTTTATGTACCCAGTAGGTCCCTCAGGTCCTCTGGCCTTTTAACTACCCTGAATACATATCAGAGATGCTTTATGTACCCAGTAGGTCCCTCAGGTCCTCTGGCCTTTTAACTACCCTGAATACATATCAGAGATGCTTTATGTACCCAGTAGGTCCCTCAGGTCCTCTGGCCTTTTAACTACCCTGAATACATATCAGAGATGCTTTATGTAGGTCCCAGGTCCTCTGGTCCCCCAGGTCCTCTGGCCTTTTAACTACCCTGAATACATATCAGAGATGCTTTATGTACCCAGTAGGTCCCTCAGGTCCTCTGGCCTTTTAACTACCCTGAATACATATCAGAGATGCTTTATGTACCCAGTAGGTCCCTCAGGTCCTCTGGCCTTTTAACTACCCTGAATACATATCAGAGATGCTTTATGTACCCAGTAGGTCCCTCAGGTCCTCTGGCCTTTTAACTACCCTGAATACATATCAGAGATGCTTTATGTACCCAGTAGGTCCCTCAGGTCCTCTGGCCTTTTAACTACCCTGAATACATATCAGAGATGCTTTATGTACCCAGTAGGTCCCTCAGGTCCTCTGGCCTTTTAACTACCCTGAATACATATCAGAGATGCTTTATGTACCCAGTAGGTCCCTCAGGTCCTCTGGCCTTTTAACTACCCTTCTGAATACATATCAGAGATGCTTTATGTACCCAGTAGGTCCCTCAGGTCCTCTGGCCTTTTATACATATCAGAGATGCTTTATGTACCCAGTAGGTCCCTCAGGTCCTCTGGCCTTTTAACTACCCTGAATACATATCAGAGATGCTTTATGTACCCAGTAGGTCCCTCAGGTCCTCTGGCCTTTTAACTACCCTGAATACATATCAGAGATGCTTTATGTACCCAGTAGGTCCCTCAGGTCCTCTGGCCTTTTAACTACCCTGAATACATATCAGAGATGCTTTATGTACCCAGTAGGTCCCTCAGGTCCTCTGGCCTTTTAACTACCCTGAATACATATCAGAGATGCTTTATGTACCCAGTAGGTCCCTCAGGTCCTCTGGCCTTTTAACTACCCTGAATACATATCAGAGATGCTTTATGTACCCAGTAGGTCCCTCAGGTCCTCTGGCCTTTTAACTACCCTGAATACATATCAGAGATGCTTTATGTACCCAGTAGGTCCCTCAGGTCCTCTGGCCTTTTAACTACCCTGAATACATATCAGAGATGCTTTATGTACCCAGTAGGTCCCTCAGGTCCTCTGGCCTTTTAACTACCCTGAATACATATCAGAGATGCTTTATGTACCCAGTAGGTCCCTCAGGTCCTCTGGCCTTTTAACTACCCTGAATACATATCAGAGATGCTTTATGTACCCAGTAGGTCCCTCAGGTCCTCTGGCCTTTTAACTACCCTGAATACATATCAGAGATGCTTTATGTACCCAGTAGGTCCCTCAGGTCCTCTGGCCTTTTAACTACCCTGAATACATATCAGAGATGCTTTATGTACCCAGTAGGTCCCTCAGGTCCTCTGGCCTTTTAACTACCCTGAATACATATCAGAGATGCTTTATGTACCCAGTAGGTCCCTCAGGTCCTCTGGCCTTTTAACTACCCTGAATACATATCAGAGATGCTTTATGTACCCAGTAGGTCCCTCAGGTCCTCTGGCCTTTTAACTACCCTGAATACATATCAGAGATGCTTTATGTACCCAGTAGGTCCCTCAGGTCCTCTGGCCTTTTAACTACCCTGAATACATATCAGAGATGCTTTATGTACCCAGTAGGTCCCTCAGGTCCTCTGTTTTAACTACCCTGAATACATATCAGAGATGCTTTATGTACCCAGTTCCCTTCCTCTGGCCTTTTAACTACCCTGAATACATATCAGAGATGCTTTATGTACCCAGTAGGTCCCTCAGGTCCTCTGGCCTTTTAACTACCCTGAATACATATCAGAGATGCTTTATGTACCCAGTAGGTCCCTCAGGTCCTCTGGCCTTTTAACTACCCTGAATACATATCAGAGATGCTTTATGTACCCAGTAGGTCCCTCAGGTCCTCTGGCCTTTTAACTACCCTGAATACATATCAGAGATGCTTTATGTACCCAGTAGGTCCCTCAGGTCCTCTGGCCTTTTAACTACCCTGAATACATATCAGAGATGCTTTATGTACCCAGTAGGTCCCTCAGGTCCTCTGGCCTTTTAACTACCCTGAATACATATCAGAGATGCTTTATGTACCCAGTAGGTCCCTCAGGTCCTCTGGCCTTTTAACTACCCTGAATACATATCAGAGATGCTTTATGTACCCAGTAGGTCCCTCAGGTCCTCTGGCCTTTTAACTACCCTGAATACATATCAGAGATGCTTTATGTACCCAGTAGGTCCCTCAGGTCCTCTGGCCTTTTAACTACCCTGAATACATATCAGAGATGCTTTATGTACCCAGTAGGTCCCTCAGGTCCTCTGGCCTTTTAACTACCCTGAATACATATCAGAGATGCTTTATGTACCCAGTAGGTCCCTCAGGTCCTCTGGCCTTTTAACTACCCTGAATACATATCAGAGATGCTTTATGTACCCAGTAGGTCCCTCAGGTCCTCTGGCCTTTTAACTACCCTGAATACATATCAGAGATGCTTTATGTACCCAGTAGGTCCCTCAGGTCCTCTGGCCTTTTAACTACCCTGAATACATATCAGAGATGCTTTATGTACCCAGTAGGTCCCTCAGGTCCTCTGGCCTTTTAACTACCCTGAATACATATCAGAGATGCTTTATGTACCCAGTAGGTCCCTCAGGTCCTCTGGCCTTTTAACTACCCTGAATACATATCAGAGATGCTTTATGTACCCAGTAGGTCCCTCAGGTCCTCTGGCCTTTTAACTACCCTGAATACATATCAGAGATGCTTTATGTACCCAGTAGGTCCCTCAGGTCCTCTGGCCTTTTAACTACCCTGAATACATATCAGAGATGCTTTATGTACCCAGTAGGTCCCTCAGGTCCTCTGGCCTTTTAACTACCCTGAATACATATCAGAGATGCTTTATGTACCCAGTAGGTCCCTCAGGTCCTCTGGCCTTTTAACTTTCCCAAAGCCTAAGACCAAGTATAGAGAGGCAACCTTTAGTTATTATACCCCCAGCCTTCTGTCATTATACCCCCAGCCTTCTGTTACTATACCCCCAGCCTTCTGTTACTATACCCCCAGCCTTCTGTTACTATACCCCCAGCCTTCTGTTACTATACCCCCAGCCTTCTGTTACTATACCCCCAGCCTTCTGTTACTATACCCCAGCCTTCTGTTACTATACCCCCAGCCTTCTGTTACTATACCCCAGCCTGCTGTTACTATACCCCCAGCCTTCTGTTACTATACCCCCAGCCTTCTGTCACTATAACCCCAGCCTTCTGTCACTATACCCCCAGCCTTCTGTCACTATACCCCCAGCCTTCTGTCACTATACCCCCAGCCTTCTGTCACTATACCCCCAGCCTTCTGTCACTATACCCCCAGCCTTCTGTCACTATACCCCCAGCCTTCTGTCACTATACCCCCAGCCTTCTGTCATTATACCCCCAGCCTTCTGTCATTATACCCCCAGCCTTCTGTCATTATACCCCCAGCCTTCTGTCATTATACCCCAGCCTTCTGTCATTATACCCCAGCCTTCTGTCACTATACCCCCAGCCTTCTGTCACTATACCCCCAGCCTTCTGTTACTATACCCCCAGCCTTCTGTTACTATACCCCCAGCCTTCTGTTACTATACCCCCAGCCTTCTGTTACTATACCCCCAGTGCCTTCTGTTACTATACCCCCAGCCTTCTGTTACTATACCCCCAGCCTTCTGTTACTATACCCCCAGCCTTCTGTTACTATACCCCCAGCATTCTGTCATTATACCCCCAGCATTCTGTCATTATACCCCCAGCCTTCTGGGGTATAGGTATAGTGGTGGTATAGTGGGTTTATATCTAGAGGAGGTATAGTGGTGGGTTTATATCTAGAGGAGGTATAGTGGTGGGTTTATATCTAGAGGAGGTATAGTGGTGGGTTTATATCTAGAGGAGGTATAGTGGTGGGTTTATATCTAGAGGAGGTATAGTGGTGGGTTTATATCTAGAGGAGGTATAGTGGTGGGTTTATATCTAGAGGAGGTATAGTGGTGGGTTTATATCTAGAGGGGGTATAGTGGTGGGTTTATATCTAGAGGAGGTATAGTGGAGGTATGGTGGGTTTATATCTAGAGGAGGTATAGTGGTGGTATAGTGGGTTTATATCTAGAGGAGGTATAGTGGTGGTATAGTGGGTTTATATCTAGAGGAGGTATAGTGGTGGGTTTATATCTAGAGGAGGTATAGTGGAGGTATGGTGGGTTTATATCTAGAGGAGGTATAGTGGTGGTATGGTGGGTTTATATCTAGAGGTGGTATAGTGGTGGTATGGTGAGTTTATATCTAGAGGAGGTATAGTGGGTTTATATCTAGAGGAGGTATAGTGGTGGGTTTAAATCTAGAGGAAGTATAGTGGTGGTATGGTGGGTTTATATCTAGAGGAGGTATAGTGGTGGTATAGTGGGTTTACATCTAGAGGAGGTATAGTGGGTTTACATCTAGAGGAGGTATAGTGGTGGGTTTATATCTAAAGGAGGTATATTGGGTTTATATCTAGAGGAGGTATAGTGGTGGTATAGTGGGTTTATATCTCGTGGAGGTATAGTGGGTTTACATCTAGAGGAGGTATAGTGGTGGGTTTAAATCTAGAGGAAGTATAGTGGTGGTATAGTGGGTTTATATCTAGAGGAGGTATAGTGGTGGTATGGTGGGTTTATATCTAGAGGTGGTATAGTGGTGGTATAGTGGGTTTATATCTAGAGGAGGTATAGTGGTGGGTTTATATCTAGAGGAGGTATAGTGGTGGTATAATGGGTTTATATCTAGAGGAGGTATAGTGGTGGGTTTATATCTAGAGGAGGTATAGTGGGTTTATATCTAGAGGTATAGTGGGTTTATATCTAGAGGAGGTATAGTGGTGGTATGGTGGGTTTATATCTAGAGGTGGTATAGTGGTGGTATAGTGGGTTTATATCTAGAGGAGGTATAGTGGTGGGTTTATATCTAGAGGAGGTATAGTGGAGGTATAGTGGGTTTATATCTAGAGGAGGTATAGTGGTGGGTTTATATCTAGAGGAGGTATAGTGGTGGGTTTATATCTAGAGGAGGTATAGTGGTGGGTTTATATCTAGAGGAGGTATAGTGGTGGGTTTATATCTAGAGGAGGTATGGTGGGTTTATATCTAGAGGAGGTATAGTGGGTTTATATCTAGAGGAGGTATAGTGGGTTTACATCTAGAGGAGGTATAGTGGGTTTACATCTAGAGGAGGTATAGTGGTGGGTTTATATCTAAAGGAGGTATATTGGGTTTATATCTAGAGGAGGTATAGTGGGTTTACATCTAGAGGAGGTATAGTGGTGGGTTTATATCTAAAGGAGGTATATTGGGTTTATATCTAGAGGTGGTATAGTGGTGGTATAGTGGGTTTATATCTAGTGGAGGTATAGTGGGTTTACATCTAGAGGAGGTATAGTGGTGGGTTTAAATCTAGAGGAAGTATAGTGGTGGTATAGTGGGTTTATATCTAGAGGAGGTATAGTGGTGGTATGGTGGGTTTATATCTAGAGGAGGTATAGTGGTGGGTTTATATCTAAAGGAGGTATATTGGGTTTATATCTAGAGGAGGTATAGTGGGTTTACATCTAGAGGTGGTATAGTGGTGGTATAGTGGGTTTATATCTAGAGGAGGTATAGTGGTGGTATGGTGGGTTTATATCTAGAGGAGGTATAGTGGTGGGTTAATATCTAGAGGAGGTATAGTGGTGGTATTGTGGGTTTATATCTAGAGGGGGTATAGTGGTGGTATAGTGGTGGGTTTATATCTAAAGGAGGTATATTGGGTTTATATCTAGAGGTGGTATAGTGGTGGTATAGTGGGTTTATATCTAGAGGAGGTATAGTGGTGGTATTGTGGGTTTATATCTAGAGGGGGTATAGTGGTGGTATAGTGGTGGGTTTATATCTAGAGGAGGTATAGTGGTGGGTTTATATCTAGAGGAGGTATAGTGGTGGGTTTATATCTAGAGGAGGTATAGTGGGTTTATATCTAGAGGAGGTATAGTGGGTTTATATCTAGAGGAGGTATAGTGGGTTTATATCTAGAGGAGGTATAGTGGGTTTATATCTAGAGGAGGTATAGTGGGTTTATATCTAGAGGAGGTATAGTGGGTTTATATCTAGAGGAGGTATAGTGGGTTTATATCTAGAGGAGGTATAGTGGGTTTATATCTAGAGGAGGTATAGTGGGTTTATATCTAGAGGAGGTATAGTGGGTTTATATCTAGAGGAGGTATAGTGGGTTTATATCTAGAGGAGGTATAGTGGGTTTATATCTAGAGGAGGTATAGTGGTGGTATAGTGGGTTTATATCTAGACGAGGTATAGTGGTGGTATGGTGGGTTTATATCTAGAGGAGGTATAGTGGGTTTATATCTAGAGGAGGTATAGTGGGTTTATATCTAGAGGAGGTATAGTGGTGGTATAGTGGGTTTATATCTAGAGGAGGTATAGTGGTGGTATGGTGGGTTTATATCTAGAGGAGGTATAGTGATGGGTTTATATCTAGAGGAGGTATAGTGGTGGGTTTATATCTAGAGGAGGTATAGTGGTGGGTTTATATCTAGAGGAGATAGTGGGTTTATATCTAGAGGAGATAGTGGGTTTATATCTAGAGGAGGTATAGTGGTGGTATAGTGGGTTTATATCTAGAGGAGGTATAGTGGTGGGTTTATATCTAGAGAAGGTATAGTGGTGGTATGGTGGGTTTATATCTAGAGGAGGTATAGTGGTGGGTTTATATCTAGAGAAGGTATAGTGGTGGTATGGTGGGTTTATATCTAGAGGAGGTATAGTGGTGGGTTTACATCTAGAGGAGGTATAGTGGGTTTACATCTAGAGGAGGTATAGTGGGTTTACATCTAGAGGAGGTATAGTGGGTTTATATCTAGAGGAGGTATAGTGGGTTTATATCTAGAGGAGGTATAGTGGGTTTATATCTAGAGGAGGTATAGTGGGTTTATATCTAGAGGAGGTATAGTGGGTTTATATCTAGAGGAGGTATAGTGGGTTTATATCTAGAGGAGGTATAGTGGGTTTATATCTAGAGGAGGTATAGTGGGTTTATATCTAGAGGAGGTATAGTGGGTTTATATCTAGAGGAGGTATAGTGGGTTTATATCTAGAGGAGGTATAGTGGGTTTATATCTAGAGGAGGTATAGTGGGTTTATATCTAGAGGAGGTATAGTGGGTTTATATCTAGAGGAGGTATAGTGGTGGTATAGTGGGTTTATATCTAGACGAGGTATAGTGGTGGTATGGTGGGTTTATATCTAGAGGAGGTATAGTGGGTTTATATCTAGAGGAGGTATAGTGGGTTTATATCTAGAGGAGGTATAGTGGTGGTATAGTGGGTTTATATCTAGAGGAGGTATAGTGGTGGTATAGTGGGTTTATATCTAGACGAGGTATAGTGGTGGTATGGTGGGTTTATATCTAGAGGAGGTATAGTGATGGGTTTATATCTAGAGGAGGTATAGTGGTGGGTTTATATCTAGAGGAGGTATAGTGGTGGGTTTATATCTAGAGGAGATAGTGGGTTTATATCTAGAGGAGGTATAGTGGTGGTATAGTGGGTTTATATCTAGAGGAGGTATAGTGGTGGGTTTATATCTAGAGAAGGTATAGTGGTGGTATGGTGGGTTTATATCTAGAGGAGGTATAGTGGTGGGTTTATATCTAGAGAAGGTATAGTGGTGGTATGGTGGGTTTATATCTAGAGGAGGTATAGTGGTGGGTTTACATCTAGAGGAGGTATAGTGGGTTTACATCTAGAGGAGGTATAGTGGGTTTACATCTAGAGGAGGTATAGTGGGTTTATATCTAGAGAAGGTATAGTGGTGGTATGGTGGGTTTACATCTAGAGGAGGTATAGTGGTGGGTTTATATCTAGAGGAGGTATAGTGGTGGGTTTATATCTAGAGGAGGTATAGTGGTGGTATAATGGGTTTATATCTAGAGGAGGTATAGTGGTGGGTTTATATCTAGAGGAGGTATAGTGGGTTTATATCTAGAGGTATAGTGGGTTTATATCTAGAGGAGGTATAGTGGTGGTATGGTGGGTTTATATCTAGAGGTGGTATAGTGGTGGTATAGTGGGTTTATATCTAGAGGAGGTATAGTGGTGGGTTTATATCTAGAGGAGGTATAGTGGAGGTATAGTGGGTTTATATCTAGAGGAGGTATAGTGGGTTTATATCTAGAGGAGGTATAGTGGTGGTATAGTGGGTTTATATCTAGAGGAGGTATAGTGGTGGTATAGTGGGTTTATATCTAGACGAGGTATAGTGGTGGTATGGTGGGTTTATATCTAGAGGAGGTATAGTGATGGGTTTATATCTAGAGGAGGTATAGTGGTGGGTTTATATCTAGAGGAGGTATAGTGGTGGGTTTATATCTAGAGGAGATAGTGGGTTTATATCTAGAGGAGGTATAGTGGTGGTATAGTGGGTTTATATCTAGAGGAGGTATAGTGGTGGGTTTATATCTAGAGAAGGTATAGTGGTGGTATGGTGGGTTTATATCTAGAGGAGGTATAGTGGTGGGTTTATATCTAGAGAAGGTATAGTGGTGGTATGGTGGGTTTATATCTAGAGGAGGTATAGTGGTGGGTTTACATCTAGAGGAGGTATAGTGGGTTTACATCTAGAGGAGGTATAGTGGGTTTACATCTAGAGGAGGTATAGTGGGTTTATATCTAGAGAAGGTATAGTGGTGGTATGGTGGGTTTACATCTAGAGGAGGTATAGTGGTGGGTTTATATCTAGAGGAGGTATAGTGGTGGGTTTATATCTAGAGGAGGTATAGTGGTGGTATAATGGGTTTATATCTAGAGGAGGTATAGTGGTGGGTTTATATCTAGAGGAGGTATAGTGGGTTTATATCTAGAGGTATAGTGGGTTTATATCTAGAGGAGGTATAGTGGTGGTATGGTGGGTTTATATCTAGAGGTGGTATAGTGGTGGTATAGTGGGTTTATATCTAGAGGAGGTATAGTGGTGGGTTTATATCTAGAGGAGGTATAGTGGAGGTATAGTGGGTTTATATCTAGAGGAGGTATAGTGGTGGGTTTATATCTAGAGGAGGTATAGTGGTGGGTTTATATCTAGAGGAGGTATAGTGGTGGGTTTATATCTAGAGGAGGTATAGTGGTGGTGGTTTATATCTAGAGGAGGTATGGTGGGTTTATATCTAGAGGAGGTATAGTGGGTTTATATCTAGAGGAGGTATAGTGGGTTTACATCTAGAGGAGGTATAGTGGGTTTACATCTAGAGGAGGTATAGTGGTGGGTTTATATCTAAAGGAGGTATATTGGGTTTATATCTAGAGGAGGTATAGTGGGTTTACATCTAGAGGAGGTATAGTGGTGGGTTTATATCTAAAGGAGGTATATTGGGTTTATATCTAGAGGTGGTATAGTGGTGGTATAGTGGGTTTATATCTAGAGGAGGTATAGTGGTGGGTTTATATCTAAAGGAGGTATATTGGGTTTATATCTAGAGGAGGTATATTGGGTTTATATCTAGAGGAGGTATAGTGGGTTTACATCTAGAGGAGGTATATTGGGTTTATATCTAGAGGAGGTATAGTGGGTTTATATCTAGAGGAGGTATAGTGGGTTTATATCTAGAGGAGGTATAGTGGTGGTATTGTGGGTTTATATCTAGAGGGGGTATAGTGGTGGTATAGTGGGTTTATATCTAGAGGGGGTATAGTGGTGGTATAGTGGTGGGTTTATATCTAGAGGAGGTATAGTGGTGGGTTTATATCTAGAGGAGGTATAGTGGTGGGTTTATATCTAGAGGAGGTATAGTGGGTTTATATCTAGAGGAGGTATAGTGGGTTTATATCTAGAGGAGGTATAGTGGGTTTATATCTAGAGGAGGTATAGTGGGTTTATATCTAGAGGAGGTATAGTGGGTTTATATCTAGAGGAGGTATAGTGGGTTTATATCTAGAGGAGGTATAGTGGGTTTATATCTAGAGGAGGTATAGTGGGTTTATATCTAGAGGAGGTATAGTGGGTTTATATCTAGAGGAGGTATAGTGGGTTTATATCTAGAGGAGGTATAGTGGGTTTATATCTAGAGGAGGTATAGTGGGTTTATATCTAGAGGAGGTATAGTGGGTTTATATCTAGAGGAGGTATAGTGGGTTTATATCTAGAGGAGGTATAGTGGGTTTATATCTAGAGGAGGTATAGTGGGTTTATATCTAGAGGAGGTATAGTGGGTTTATATCTAGAGGAGGTATAGTGGGTTTATATCTAGAGGAGGTATAGTGGGTTTATATCTAGAGGAGGTATAGTGGTGGTATAGTGGGTTTATATCTAGACGAGGTATAGTGGTGGTATGGTGGGTTTATATCTAGAGGAGGTATAGTGGGTTTATATCTAGAGGAGGTATAGTGGTGGTATGGTGGGTTTATATCTAGAGGAGGTATAGTGGTGGGTTTATATCTAGAGAAGGTATAGTGGTGGTATGGTGGGTTTATATCTAGAGGAGGTATAGTGGTGGGTTTACATCTAGAGGAGGTATAGTGGGTTTACATCTAGAGGAGGTATAGTGGGTTTACATCTAGAGGAGGTATAGTGGGTTTATATCTAGAGAAGGTATAGTGGTGGTATGGTGGGTTTACATCTAGAGGAGGTATAGTGGTGGGTTTATATCTAGAGGAGGTATAGTGGTGGGTTTATATCTAGAGGAGGTATAGTGGTGGTATAATGGGTTTATATCTAGAGGAGGTATAGTGGTGGGTTTATATCTAGAGGAGGTATAGTGGGTTTATATCTAGAGGTATAGTGGGTTTATATCTAGAGGAGGTATAGTGGTGGTATGGTGGGTTTATATCTAGAGGTGGTATAGTGGTGGTATAGTGGGTTTATATCTAGAGGAGGTATAGTGGTGGGTTTATATCTAGAGGAGGTATAGTGGAGGTATAGTGGGTTTATATCTAGAGGAGGTATAGTGGTGGGTTTATATCTAGAGGAGGTATAGTGGTGGGTTTATATCTAGAGGAGGTATAGTGGTGGGTTTATATCTAGAGGAGGTATAGTGGTGGGTTTATATCTAGAGGAGGTATGGTGGGTTTATATCTAGAGGAGGTATAGTGGGTTTATATCTAGAGGAGGTATAGTGGGTTTACATCTAGAGGAGGTATAGTGGGTTTACATCTAGAGGAGGTATAGTGGTGGGTTTATATCTAAAGGAGGTATATTGGGTTTATATCTAGAGGAGGTATAGTGGGTTTACATCTAGAGGAGGTATAGTGGTGGGTTTATATCTAAAGGAGGTATATTGGGTTTATATCTAGAGGTGGTATAGTGGTGGTATAGTGGGTTTATATCTAGTGGAGGTATAGTGGGTTTACATCTAGAGGAGGTATAGTGGTGGTATGGTGGGTTTATATCTAGAGGAGGTATAGTGGTGGGTTTATATCTAAAGGAGTGTCACGAACCGGCTCAAAGCCCGTAACAAAGGGAGACAACGTGGAGATAAGGAGTAACAAAAGATATATTTATTAACTAAAGCAACTAAGGAAAATATCCAATGGTGTGTGTAATCAGTAGTCCGTAGTGTAAGTGAGTGTTTTGCATGCATGAATGTGATAATGCAGGGTGTTGAAAGGTGCCAAAGCAAACAAACAAAAGGCCACCAAGAACCACACCACAATCTACAACAGGTGTCTGCATGGAGAGAGTCTCCTCCATGAATGTTGAAGAGGTCTATTTATCCTGGGAGACACCTGGCCCAGGTGTTTCCCATGTAGCTGACGACCCTCTCAACTCCGCCCACCGGCATCCTAATAAGAAAACAAGAACAAAGACAGAATACGGCAGACAGAGTGGGAGGGTCGTCACATTCCCTCTGCGTCCCAAATTGACACAGGCCTCTGCGTCCCAAATTGACACAGGCCTCTGCGTCCCAAATTGACACAGGCCTCTGCGCCCCAAATTGACACAGGCCTCTGCGCCCCAAATTGACACAGGCCTCTGCGCCCCAAATTGACACAGGCCTCTGCGCCCCAAATTGACACAGGCCTCTGCGCCCCAAATTGACACAGGCCTCTGTGCCCCAAATTGATGAGGGTTTACGTGTTCACACTTACAATTTGCCCCAGCCAACCTCCTCCCCAGACCTCAGCAACCTTCGCACAGGAAGCAACATTTAAGAGGAAAGAAAACAAGACCAGGAGGGAGCAGACAGGACAGAGAGAACATGACAATACGAAACAATGGTTAGTCACGTAAACATTAGGAACAGGGCGCACGAGAGAGCGCATCAGCAATCACGTTTTCAGTCCCCCGGATGTGCCTCACATCGAGATGGAATGATTGTAAAAATAAACACCATCGCATTATCCTCTGGTTTGGACACATCATGGACCTCAAAAAAGTGAGGGGGTTATGGTCGGTGTAGACCACAATAGGTACTACCCCCGACCCGACATACACTTCGAAGTGTTGTAGCGCCCAAATGAGTGCTAGCGCTTCCTTTTCAATAACCGAATAGTTCAACTGATAATCGTTAAACTTTTTAGAAAAGAAACTAACAGGCTTCTCAATCCCAGACACATCTGCTTGCAGCAAAACTGCACCTGCCCCCACATGACTAGCATCCACCTGCAAGGTAAATGACAAATCCATGCGAGGAGCAGCCAGCACTGGAGTTGAGGTAAGCAACCTCTTTGAATCTTCAAAAGCGTGTTGACAACGAGTAGACCAAACGTAAACAGCCTTAGCTTTCAGCATATCTGTCAAGGGAGCGACCACAGTAGAGAAGTTATTACAAAAACTACGGTAATAACCAATCATGCCCAAGAAACGCATCAGTTCCTTTTTAGTAGTTGGTGGTGGAAAAGCATCAATAGCCACCACTTTAGCCCGAACAGGACGCACTTCACCCTGCCCAACCACTTTTCCAAGGTATGTAACGGTCGCCTGAGCAAACTCACATTTTGCCAGATTGATTGTGAGGCGACCTGCAGCCAGACGTTCAAACAAGGCTTGAATACGGGACAGATGTTCTTCCCAAGTATCTGCATAGATCACTACATCGTCCAAATAAACAGCGCACCCGGTCAGACCGGCGACAACCCTGTTCATAAGTCGCTGAAAAGTGGCAGGTGCATTGCGCAGACCGAAACTCATAACTGAATACGAGTACAGACCAAAGGGTGTAATAAAGGCAGAGATTTCACGTGCCCTACTCGTCAGTGGCACCTGCCAATAGCCTTTTAACAGGTCAAATTTGCTCACAAACTTAGCTGCACCGACTTGATCAACACAGTCCTCCATCCGAGGAAGAGGAAATGAATCTGGCTTTGTGACACTGTTTACCTTACGGTAGTCCGTACAAAACGGTTTGTTCCATCCGGTTTACTGACCAAGATACAGGGAGAAGCCCAACTGGAGAAAGAAGGCTCTGCTATCTTACTCTCCAGCATGTACTTGACCTCAGCATCCAGACAACGTAGTTTCTCTGAAGAAACTCTATAGAACCGCTGACGAATGGGGTCAGCACCTCCAATGTCAATATCATGTTCTATTAAGTTTGTACGTGTAGGTGTATCAGAAAATAAACCTGGAAATCTCTGAATCAGACCAACCATCTCTTTCCGCTCATCAACAGGTAGGTGAGTGAGAAGACTGTCTAAAATATCCAGTGTTTCTGAATTTTTCAATCTACCCTGCAATATACAATCGTCAGGACCAGGAACATCTTCCTCCTCATGCACAGATCTAGCACGACAAGAACCCAAGGAAACAACGGTATCAGCCAAAAGAACAGGTTTACCGTCCTCTGTAGAATCCCACTGTTCAGTCTCAGAGGAACGTGCATAATAGGGTTTTAACAGATTTACATGGCACAGCTGGTGTGCTTTCCTCCGTTCTGGAGTGGCAACTAGATAATTTTGCTCAGTGTACTGGCGCACCACTGTATATGGACCTTGAAACTTGGCTTGAAAAGGAGAACCAACAATTGGCAGCAGAGCAAGAACCTGGTCACCTGGACTAAAGTGACGAGGCTCAGTTCGGCGATCAAATATGCCCATCATCCTATCCTGTGAAGATGATAACTTCTCTTTAGCCATTTCACCAGCGGCATACAGCCGTCGCCGGAAATCACACACATACGAACACAGGGACTGAGGAGGCTCGGGAGACTTCCAGTCATCCTGGAGAACAGATAAAAGTCCACGCACCCTATGTCCAAACACAAGGTCATTTGGACTGAAACCTGTGCTCTCCTGTGAAACTTCCCTAGCGGCTAACAGTAACCAAGGCAACCCCTCCTCCCAATCCTTATCCATCTCAGTACAATAAGCTCTCAACAAAGACTTAAGTGTTTGATGGAAACGTTCCAGTGCTCCTTGACTTTGCGCGTGATAGGCGCTAGACACATTGTGTTTAATATGAAGCTGTTGCAGAACCTGACCAAACAGATTAGAGGTAAAATTAGATCCTTGATCACTCTGAATGACCTTAGGGATTCCAAACAATGAGAGAAACTGAGTCAAAGCTTTTAACACCGATTTAGTCGTGATAGATCGGAGAGGATAGGCAGCAGGAAACCTAGTGGTCTGACACATCACAGTGAACAGGTAACTGCTACCCTTTTTAGAATGAGGCAGAGGACCCACACAGTCAATAATTAGATACTCAAAAGGTTGGCTGAGTACAGGAATAGGAAACAATGGTACTGGTTTAATAGCTTGATTAGGCTTACCAGTTAATTGACAGGTGTGACAAGTTTTGATAAAATCAGAAACATCCCTCTTTAATCTAGGCCAAAAGAAATGTCTTAATATGCGATTGTAGGTTTTCCTCACCCCCATATGTCCAGCAACGTCACTGTGAGAAGTTTCCAACACCAACTCACGAAGCTTAACTGGTACAACAACCTGACTAATTGCCTCCCCCAGAAAAACACTATCATGAGACACCCACTTTCTCATCAGGACATCCTCTTGGAGAAAATAGCCATGGGCGACATCTCCCAACTGTTCTATAGGCACAATTTGATCACGCAACTCTTCCAACGTGGGGTCATCCCGTTGAGCATTGATTAGATCTGAGCGGGTTACAGATAACGGGATAACAGGGAAAACAGTGACATACTTTGTATTATTATCATTAGTCGGCGCAGTGACTAGTTCGCCACGGCTCATAGAACGTGTCACTGCACACGCAGAGAACACCTCTGGGAAACTCTGTACACTCTCATCAGGAATCCCAACAAATGACGGCTTAGTGGAAACCACTAGAGATGGAAACACAACTGGCCATACCCGCTCACCTGCTAAGTTATTCCCAAGGATAACGTCGATACCCTCAATAGGCAATGAAGGACGCACCCCACAACAACTTCACCCTTCACCAGCCCACAATCCAACATCAGTTTATGCAATGGAACTGACAGAGTGTTCAAACCTATTCCCCTAATTAGAACACTATTCCCCGAATCAGTCTCAGCAGAAAAGGGTAACACAGACTCCAACACAAATGATTCAGAGGCACCTGTGTCTCTCAGGATCTTCACTGGCACTAGGTCTTTACTTCCTAACATAGACACAAAACCTTCTGTAATGAAAGGTAAATAGTCTGGATCAATATGGACTTTCACATTCTCCTGGGCCTGAGGAAATGAGTCAAGAATGAACTGATGTGGAACAGGTGCAGCTAACGCAGCAGGCTTAGATTTAGCGTAAGCACCCTTTGACCTGAGAAGTGGACATTCGTTTTTCCAATGACCTGAACCTTGACAGTAGTGACACTCCTGCCCAAAGTCAGCCTTACCATGGGAGTCAGGTTCAACCCTAGTTGAATAGAACTCTGCCCGAGAATCAAAGTATCTCGGTGAGCGAAGCCCAAATCTATCCGAACACCCCCACTCTTTCCGAATACGGGGTTTTGCAAAGACACTTTTGTGAGTCAACACATACTCGTCCGCCAAAACCGCAGCTTCAGCAACATTCTTTACTTTCTGTTCATTAATATAAGTGGCAATACGATCAGGAATTGTGTCCTTAAATTGCTCTAACATAATCAGATCACACAGCCCTTGGAAAGTCACAACTGCAGAGGCAGAACACCAGCGATTAAACTGTAAAGATAACTGTCGCGCAAACTCAACATGAGTCTGGTTATCGTCCCTTTTTAAAGTTCTAAATCGTTGGCGGTAAGCCTCAGGGACCAATTCATAAATCTGTAACACAGCTGTTTTAACTTTATCATAACTGGCCTGTCGTGTACACTAAGAGCTGAATATGCTTCCTGCGCTTTACCAGTCAGCACACACTGCAACATTAAAGTGCGGTCAGAATCAGGCCAACTCCTAGCGTCAGCAACCCGCTCAAACAACGAAAAGAATGTCTCGGGGTCCCTTTCATTAAACCGAGGCAATAACCGCAAGTTCCCAACAATATCAAATGTCTCTGGGGCACGACCAAAAGCGGAACTACCCCTAGGTAAATCTGGGTCACCTTCCCAAAACAAACTCTCCCCTGAGATCTTTCCTTCCCTAACCAACTCTATACGTTCTTGTTGCAACTTGATTTTAGCACGCTCCATATCTTGTTTAAATGCCAATTCCTTTTCATATTTCACACGATCATGCTCTAGCTTCTCACGATCATGCTCTAGCTTCTCACGATCATGCTCTAGCTGTAACAAAAGCAGTTCTTTCTGCTGTTCAAAAAGAAGGCTACTAGGACTAACCGATGGAATGGCCATTGTAACGTTATGGGAGACAACAAATCCTCAGCAGAGGCTGGCCCGGTGGTAACTTCAAGAATACCACTCTCCATCAGATTGGCTTTCAATATCAACCTAATAGAATTCTTTAGACGTTTATCACTAATCTCAACCTTGTAGTGTTCCGCGACCTTCAACAGCTGTTCTTTAGTACCTAAATCTAACAATTCCTCTGATGGAGAGCGAATGAACTTATCTACATAAGACGCCATAATCACACAAAAAACAATTCTCGCTCTTCCCTTCTGCTGAGCACACCAGAACACAACCCGAGAATTGACAATCACCCTGAGCACCACAGAAGAGAGATGAGATATGGAGCTTCCCCAAAACCTACAATAACTCAACCCTAGTCTTCGTGCAGATTTGTGGTGGGAATTTACGCACTGTAGCCCGCTGGCAAGGAAATAGAACTCCCCAGCATGCTGGCAAATTCCACCAAGCCACGGATGTGCCCCGAGACAACTGCTCAGTCCACAGACACCACACAAAAATAACAAACATTAACCATGCCCAACATATTCCAAAAAATGAAACACGTCGCTAAACCTATCAGGGGAAAAAGGCTATAGCTCCGGGTAGCAAGTTCCACTACCCTACCCAAATCTCCCACCGAGGTACACAGCAGATTACTCACTTCAGACTGACGTCCCAACAGAAAGTAGAACAAGAGTTCAGGCTAGGCAGGGCCTGGAAACTAACCATTATACTCTCTCCAACGCAGCACACAAACCAAACAACAAAGGCAACCAATACTGGGCCGATCACACTCAAACACTATTCAAACCAAACACGTACCTCCACGGTCTCCCAAACCAATAGTTCAAAGATCCCGGATGAGCCCCCACTTGTCACGAACCGGCTCAAAGCCCGTAACAAAGGGAGACAACGTGGAGATAAGGAGTAACAAAAGATATATTTATTAACTAAAGCAACTAAGGAAAATATCCAATGGTGTGTGTAATCAGTAGTCCGTAGTGTAAGTGAGTGTTTTGCATGCATGAATGTGATAATGCAGGGTGTTGAAAGGTGCCAAAGCAAACAAACAAAAGGCCACCAAGAACCACACCACAATCTACAACAGGTGTCTGCATGGAGAGAGTCTCCTCCATGAATGTTGAAGAGGTCTATTTATCCTGGGAGACACCTGGCCCAGGTGTTTCCCATGTAGCTGACGACCCTCTCAACTCCGCCCACCGGCATCCTAATAAGAAAACAAGAACAAAGACAGAATACGGCAGACAGAGTGGGAGGGTCGTCACAAGGAGGTATATTGGGTTTATATCTAGAGGAGGTATAGTGGGTTTATATCTAGAGGAGGTATAGTGGGTTTACATCTAGAGGAGGTATATTGGGTTTATATCTAGAGGAGGTATAGTGGGTTTATATCTAGAGGAGGTATAGTGGGTTTATATCTAGAGGAGGTATAGTGGTGGGTTAATATCTAGAGGAGGTATAGTGGTGGTATTGTGGGTTTATATCTAGAGGGGGTATAGTGGTGGTATAGTGGTGGGTTTATATCTAGAGGAGGTATAGTGGTGGGTTTATATCTAGAGGAGGTATAGTGGTGGGTTTATATCTAGAGGAGGTATAGTGGTGGGTTTATATCTAGAGGAGGTATAGTGGGTTTATATCTAGAGGAGGTATAGTGGGTTTATATCTAGAGGAGGTATAGTGGGTTTATATCTAGAGGAGGTATAGTGGGTTTATATCTAGAGGAGGTATAGTGGGTTTATATCTAGAGGAGGTATAGTGGGTTTATATCTAGAGGAGGTATAGTGGGTTTATATCTAGAGGAGGTATAGTGGGTTTATATCTAGAGGAGGTATAGTGGGTTTATATCTAGAGGAGGTATAGTGGGTTTATATCTAGAGGAGGTATAGTGGGTTTATATCTAGAGGAGGTATAGTGGGTTTATATCTAGAGGAGGTATAGTGGGTTTATATCTAGAGGAGGTATAGTGGGTTTATATCTAGAGGAGGTATAGTGGGTTTGTATCTAGAGGAGGTATAGTGGGTTTATATCTAGAGGAGGTATAGTGGTGGTATAGTGGGTTTATATCTAGACGAGGTATAGTGGTGGTATGGTGGGTTTATATCTAGAGGAGGTATAGTGGGTTTATATCTAGAGGAGGTATAGTGGGTTTATATCTAGAGGAGGTATAGTGGTGGTATAGTGGGTTTATATCTAGAGGAGGTATAGTGGTGGTATAGTGGGTTTATATCTAGACGAGGTATAGTGGTGGTATGGTGGGTTTATATCTAGAGGAGGTATAGTGATGGGTTTATATCTAGAGGAGGTATAGTGGTGGGTTTATATCTAGAGGAGGTATAGTGGTGGGTTTATATCTAGAGGAGATAGTGGGTTTATATCTAGAGGAGGTATAGTGGTGGTATAGTGGGTTTATATCTAGAGGAGGTATAGTGGTGGGTTTATATCTAGAGAAGGTATAGTGGTGGTATGGTGGGTTTATATCTAGAGGAGGTATAGTGGTGGGTTTATATCTAGAGAAGGTATAGTGGTGGTATGGTGGGTTTATATCTAGAGGAGGTATAGTGGTGGGTTTACATCTAGAGGAGGTATAGTGGGTTTACATCTAGAGGAGGTATAGTGGGTTTACATCTAGAGGAGGTATAGTGGGTTTACATCTAGAGGAGGTATAGTGGGTTTATATCTAGAGAAGGTATAGTGGTGGTATGGTGGGTTTACATCTAGAGGAGGTATAGTGGTGGGTTTATATCTAGAGGAGGTATAGTGGTGGGTTTATATCTAGAGGAGGTATAGTGGGTTTACATCTAGAGGAGGTATAGTGGTGGGTTTATATCTAAAGGAGGTATATTGGGTTTATATCTAGAGGAGGTATAGTGGTGGTATGGTGGGTTTATATCTAGAGGTGGTATAGTGGGTTTATATCTAGAGGAGGTATAGTGGTGGGTTAATATCTAGAGGAGGTATAGTGGTGGTATGGTGGGTTTATATCTAGAGGAGGTATAGTGGTGGGTTTATATCTAGAGGTGGTATAGTGGGTTTATATCTAGAGGTGGTATAGTGGGTTTATATCTAGAGGAGGTATAGTGGTGGGTTAATATCTAGAGGAGGTATAGTGGTGGTATAGTGGGTTTATATCTAGAGGAGGTATAGTGGTGGGTTTATATCTAGAGGTGGTATGGTGGGTTTATATCTAGAGGAGGTATAGTGGGTTTATATCTAGAGGAGGTATAGTGGGTTTATATCTAGAGGAGGTATAGTGGGTTTATATCTAGAGGAGGTATAGTGGTGGTATAGTGGGTTTATATCTAGACGAGGTATAGTGGTGGGTTTATATCTAGACGAGGTATAGTGGTGGGTTTATATCTAGAGGAGGTATAGTGGTGGGTTTATATCTAGAGGAGGTATAGTGGTGGGTTTATATCTAGAGGAGGTATAGTGGGTTTATATCTAGAGGAGGTATAGTGGGTTTATATCTAGAGGAGGTATAGTGGGTTTATATCTAGAGGAGGTATAGTGGGTTTATATCTAGAGGAGGTATAGTGGGTTTATATCTAGAGGAGGTATAGTGGGTTTATATCTAGAGGAGGTATAGTGGGTTTATATCTAGAGGAGGTATAGTGGGTTTATATCTAGAGGAGGTATAGTGGGTTTATATCTAGAGGAGGTATAGTGGGTTTATATCTAGAGGAGGTATAGTGGGTTTATATCTAGAGGAGGTATAGTGGGTTTATATCTAGAGGAGGTATAGTGGGTTTATATCTAGAGGAGGTATAGTGGGTTTATATCTAGAGGAGGTATAGTGGGTTTATATCTAGAGGAGGTATAGTGGGTTTATATCTAGAGGAGGTATAGTGGGTTTATATCTAGAGGAGGTATAGTGGGTTTATATCTAGAGGAGGTATAGTGGGTTTATATCTAGAGGAGGTATAGTGGTGGTATAGTGGGTTTATATCTAGACGAGGTATAGTGGTGGTATGGTGGGTTTATATCTAGAGGAGGTATAGTGGGTTTATATCTAGAGGAGGTATAGTGGTGGTATGGTGGGTTTATATCTAGAGGAGGTATAGTGGTGGGTTTATATCTAGAGAAGGTATAGTGGTGGTATGGTGGGTTTATATCTAGAGGAGGTATAGTGGTGGGTTTACATCTAGAGGAGGTATAGTGGGTTTACATCTAGAGGAGGTATAGTGGGTTTACATCTAGAGGAGGTATAGTGGGTTTATATCTAGAGAAGGTATAGTGGTGGTATGGTGGGTTTACATCTAGAGGAGGTATAGTGGTGGGTTTATATCTAGAGGAGGTATAGTGGTGGGTTTATATCTAGAGGAGGTATAGTGGTGGTATAATGGGTTTATATCTAGAGGAGGTATAGTGGTGGGTTTATATCTAGAGGAGGTATAGTGGGTTTATATCTAGAGGTATAGTGGGTTTATATCTAGAGGAGGTATAGTGGTGGTATGGTGGGTTTATATCTAGAGGTGGTATAGTGGTGGTATAGTGGGTTTATATCTAGAGGAGGTATAGTGGTGGGTTTATATCTAGAGGAGGTATAGTGGAGGTATAGTGGGTTTATATCTAGAGGAGGTATAGTGGTGGGTTTATATCTAGAGGAGGTATAGTGGTGGGTTTATATCTAGAGGAGGTATAGTGGTGGGTTTATATCTAGAGGAGGTATAGTGGTGGGTTTATATCTAGAGGAGGTATGGTGGGTTTATATCTAGAGGAGGTATAGTGGGTTTACATCTAGAGGAGGTATAGTGGGTTTACATCTAGAGGAGGTATAGTGGGTTTACATCTAGAGGAGGTATAGTGGTGGGTTTATATCTAAAGGAGGTATATTGGGTTTATATCTAGAGGAGGTATAGTGGGTTTACATCTAGAGGAGGTATAGTGGTGGGTTTATATCTAAAGGAGGTATATTGGGTTTATATCTAGAGGTGGTATAGTGGTGGTATAGTGGGTTTATATCTAGTGGAGGTATAGTGGGTTTACATCTAGAGGAGGTATAGTGGTGGTATGGTGGGTTTATATCTAGAGGAGGTATAGTGGTGGGTTTATATCTAAAGGAGGTATATTGGGTTTATATCTAGAGGAGGTATAGTGGGTTTATATCTAGAGGAGGTATAGTGGGTTTACATCTAGAGGAGGTATATTGGGTTTATATCTAGAGGAGGTATAGTGGGTTTATATCTAGAGGAGGTATAGTGGGTTTATATCTAGAGGAGGTATAGTGGTGGGTTAATATCTAGAGGAGGTATAGTGGTGGTATTGTGGGTTTATATCTAGAGGGGGTATAGTGGTGGTATAGTGGTGGGTTTATATCTAGAGGAGGTATAGTGGTGGGTTTATATCTAGAGGAGGTATAGTGGTGGGTTTATATCTAGAGGAGGTATAGTGGTGGGTTTATATCTAGAGGAGGTATAGTGGGTTTATATCTAGAGGAGGTATAGTGGGTTTATATCTAGAGGAGGTATAGTGGGTTTATATCTAGAGGAGGTATAGTGGGTTTATATCTAGAGGAGGTATAGTGGGTTTATATCTAGAGGAGGTATAGTGGGTTTATATCTAGAGGAGGTATAGTGGGTTTATATCTAGAGGAGGTATAGTGGGTTTATATCTAGAGGAGGTATAGTGGGTTTATATCTAGAGGAGGTATAGTGGGTTTATATCTAGAGGAGGTATAGTGGGTTTATATCTAGAGGAGGTATAGTGGGTTTATATCTAGAGGAGGTATAGTGGGTTTATATCTAGAGGAGGTATAGTGGGTTTATATCTAGAGGAGGTATAGTGGTGGTATAGTGGGTTTATATCTAGACGAGGTATAGTGGTGGTATGGTGGGTTTATATCTAGAGGAGGTATAGTGGGTTTATATCTAGAGGAGGTATAGTGGGTTTATATCTAGAGGAGGTATAGTGGTGGTATAGTGGGTTTATATCTAGAGGAGGTATAGTGGTGGTATAGTGGGTTTATATCTAGACGAGGTATAGTGGTGGTATGGTGGGTTTATATCTAGAGGAGGTATAGTGATGGGTTTATATCTAGAGGAGGTATAGTGGTGGGTTTATATCTAGAGGAGGTATAGTGGTGGGTTTATATCTAGAGGAGATAGTGGGTTTATATCTAGAGGAGGTATAGTGGTGGTATAGTGGGTTTATATCTAGAGGAGGTATAGTGGTGGGTTTATATCTAGAGAAGGTATAGTGGTGGTATGGTGGGTTTATATCTAGAGGAGGTATAGTGGTGGGTTTATATCTAGAGAAGGTATAGTGGTGGTATGGTGGGTTTATATCTAGAGGAGGTATAGTGGTGGGTTTACATCTAGAGGAGGTATAGTGGGTTTACATCTAGAGGAGGTATAGTGGGTTTACATCTAGAGGAGGTATAGTGGGTTTACATCTAGAGGAGGTATAGTGGGTTTATATCTAGAGAAGGTATAGTGGTGGTATGGTGGGTTTACATCTAGAGGAGGTATAGTGGTGGGTTTATATCTAGAGGAGGTATAGTGGTGGGTTTATATCTAGAGGAGGTATAGTGGGTTTACATCTAGAGGAGGTATAGTGGTGGGTTTATATCTAAAGGAGGTATATTGGGTTTATATCTAGAGGAGGTATAGTGGTGGTATGGTGGGTTTATATCTAGAGGTGGTATAGTGGGTTTATATCTAGAGGAGGTATAGTGGTGGGTTAATATCTAGAGGAGGTATAGTGGTGGTATGGTGGGTTTATATCTAGAGGAGGTATAGTGGTGGGTTTATATCTAGAGGTGGTATAGTGGGTTTATATCTAGAGGTGGTATAGTGGGTTTATATCTAGAGGAGGTATAGTGGTGGGTTAATATCTAGAGGAGGTATAGTGGTGGTATAGTGGGTTTATATCTAGAGGAGGTATAGTGGTGGGTTTATATCTAGAGGTGGTATGGTGGGTTTATATCTAGAGGAGGTATAGTGGGTTTATATCTAGAGGAGGTATAGTGGGTTTATATCTAGAGGAGGTATAGTGGGTTTATATCTAGAGGAGGTATAGTGGGTTTATATCTAGAGGAGGTATAGTGGGTTTATATCTAGAGGAGGTATAGTGGGTTTATATCTAGAGGAGGTATAGTGGGTTTATATCTAGAGGAGGTATAGTGGGTTTATATCTAGAGGAGGTATAGTGGGTTTATATCTAGAGGTATAGTGGGTTTATAGCTAGAGGAGGTATAGTGGGTTTATATCTAGAGGAGGTATAGTGGGTTTATATCTAGAGGAGGTATAGTGGTGGTATAGTGGGTTTATATCTAGACGAGGTATAGTGGTGGTATGGTGGGTTTATATCTAGAGGAGGTATAGTGGGTTTATATCTAGAGGAGGTATAGTGGTGGTATAGTGGGTTTATATCTAGAGGAGGTATAGTGGTGGTATAGTGGGTTTATATCTAGACGAGGTATAGTGGTGGTATAGTGGGTTTATATCTAGACGAGGTATAGTGGTGGTATGGTGGGTTTATATCTAGAGGAGGTATAGTGATGGGTTTATATCTAGAGGAGGTATAGTGGTGGGTTTATATCTAGAGGAGGTATAGTGGTGGGTTTATATCTAGAGGAGATAGTGGGTTTATATCTAGAGGAGGTATAGTGGTGGTATAGTGGGTTTATATCTAGAGGAGGTATAGTGGTGGGTTTATATCTAGAGAAGGTATAGTGGTGGTATGGTGGGTTTATATCTAGAGGAGGTATAGTGGTGGGTTTATATCTAGAGAAGGTATAGTGGTGGTATGGTGGGTTTATATCTAGAGGAGGTATAGTGGTGGGTTTACATCTAGAGGAGGTATAGTGGTGGGTTTACATCTAGATGAGGTATAGTGGTGGGGTTACACCTAGAGGTGGTATAGTGGTGGGTTTATATCTAGAGGTGGTATAGTGGTGGGTTTATATCTAGAGGAGGTATGGTGGGTTTATATCTAGAGGAGGTATGGTGGGTTTATATCTAGAGGAGGTATAGTGATGGGTTTATATCTAGAGGAGGTATAGTGGTGGGCTTACATCTAGAGGAGGTATAGTGGTGGGCTTACATCTAGAGGAGGTATAGTGGTGGGCTTACATCTAGAGGAGGTATAGTGGTGGGCTTACATCTAGAGGAGGTATAGTGGTGGGCTTACATCTAGAGGAGGTATAGTGGTGGGCTTACATCTAGAGGAGGTATAGTGGTGGGCTTACATCTAGAGGAGGTATAGTGGTGGGCTTACATCTAGAGGAGGTATAGTGGTGGGCTTACATCTAGAGGAGGTATAGTGGTGGGCTTACATCTAGAGGAGGTATAGTGGTGGGCTTACATCTAGAGGAGGTATAGTGGTGGGCTTACATCTAGAGGAGGTATAGTGGTGGGCTTACATCCAGAGGAGGTATAGTGGTGGGCTTACATCTAGAGGAGGTATAGAGGTATAGTGGTGGGCTTACATCTAGAGGAGGTATAGTGGTGGGCTTACATCTAGAGGAGGTATAGTGGTGGGCTTACATCCAGAGGAGGTATAGTGGTGGGCTTACATCTAGAGGAGGTATAGAGGTATAGTGGTGGGCTTACATCTAGAGGAGGTATAGTGGTGGGCTTACATCTAGAGGAGGTATAGTGGTGGGCTTACATCTAGAGGCGGTATAGTGGTGGGTTTCTCTCTAGAGGCGGTATAGTGGTGGGTTTCTATCTAGAGGCGGTATAGTGGTGGTTTTCTATCTAGAGGCGGTATAGTGGTGGGTTTCTCTCTAGAGGCGGTATAGTGGTGGGTTTCTATCTAGAGGAGGTATAGTGGGTTTATATCTAGAGGAGGTATAGTGGTGGTATAGTGAGTTTATATCTAGAGGAGGTATAGTGGGTTTATATCTAGAGGAGGGTATAGTGGTGGGTTTATATCTAGAGGAGGGTATAGTGGTGGGTTTATATCTAGAGGAGGTATAGTGATGGGTTTATATCTAGAGGAGGTATAGTGGGTTTCTATCTAGAGGCGGTATAGTGGTGGGTTTCTATCTAGAGGCGGTATAGTGGTGGGTTTCTATCTAGAGGCGGTATAGTGGTGGGTTTCTATCTAGAGGCGATATAGTGGTGGGTTTCTATCTAGAGGAGGTATAGTGGTGATATAGTGGGTTTATATCTAGAGGAGGTATAGTGGTGGGTTTATATCTAGAGGAGGTATAGTGGGTTTATATCTAGAGGAGGTATAGTGGTGGGTTTCTATCTAGAGGCGGTATAGTGGTGGGTTTCTATCTAGAGGAGGTATAGTGGTGATATAGTGGGTTTATATCTAGAGGAGGTATAGTGGGTTTATATCTAGAGGAGGGTATAGTGGTGGGTTTATATCTAGAGGAGGGTATAGTGGTGGGTTTATATCTAGAGGAGGTATAGTGGTGGGTTTATATCTAGAGGAGGTATAGTGGGTTTATATCTAGAGGAGGTATAGTGGTGGTATGGTGGGTTTATATCTAGAGGAGGTATAGTGGGTTTATATCTAGAGGAGGTATAGTGGTGGTATGGTGGGTTTATATCTAGAGGAGGGTATAGTGGGTTTATATCTAGAGGAGGGTATGGATCATTATATAAAAACTCTGGATTGCTGACGCTAAGTATTGGCCATTGAGAGGCTTTGAAGTCAGCAGTCCCCAGCAGGAGGAAACCTCCATGGGAATGAATGCAATTCCACAATACTTCAATGAAATATTTCAGACAAAATAACAGTATTTAAGTAGTGTTTTTGTTGTATTGGGGATAGTAATGAACTTTCAAAAGAGTATTCTTAATGTTTTTATTTATGTTTAGCTCAAGTAATATAATTTAAATGCATTAAGTTGTCTGAAAGTGGTAAAAACAAATGTAGACATGAATACATTTCTATATCTTCCCTTTGCCGTGGTGCATATAACCCATATATATATATATATATGTCACAACCCCCCCGGGCAGTAGGGTTACAGGGGGGCAGTCGGGTTACAGGGGGCAGTCGGGTTACAGGGGGTTACAGGGGGCAGTAGGGTTACGGGGGCAGTAGGGTTACGGGGGCAGTAGGGTTACAGGGGGCAGTAGAGTTACAGGGGGTTACAGGGGGCAGTAGAGTTACAGGGGGCAGTAGAGTTACAGGGGGTTACAGGGGGGCAGTAGAGTTACAGGGGGCAGTAGAGTTACAGGGGGTTACAGGGGGCAGTAGAGTTACAGGGGGCAGTAGTTACAGGGGGCAGTAGTGTTACAGGGGGCAGTAGTTACAGGGGGCAGTAGTTACAGGGGGCAGTAGAGTTACGGGGGTTTACAGGGGGCAGTAGGGTTACGGGGGCAGTAGGGTTACAGGGGGGGGGGCAGTAGGGTTACAGGGGGCAGTAGGGTTACAGGGGGCAGTAGGGTTACAGGGGGTTACAGGGGGCAGTAGAGTTACAGGGGGGCAGTAGGGTTACAGGGGGCAGTAGAGTTACAGGGGGCAGTAGAGTTACAGGGGGCAGTAGAGTTACAGGGGGGTTACAGGGGGCAGTAGGGTTACGGGGGGCAGTAGAGTTACAGGGGGCAGTAGAGTTACAGGGGGGTTACAGGGGGCAGTAGAGTTACAGGGGGGTTACAGGGGGCAGTAGAGCTACAGGGGGTTACAGGGGGCAGTAGGGTTACAGGGGGGTTACAGGGGGCAGTAGAGTTACAGGGGGGTTACAGGGGGCAGTAGAGTTACAGGGGGTTACAGGGGGCAGTAGAGTTACAGGGGGCAGTAGAGTTACAGGGGGCAGTAGGGTTACAGGGGGGCAGTAGGGTTACAGGGGGCAGTAGGGTTACAGGGGGCAGTAGGGTTACAGGGGGCAGTAGGGTTACAGCTTCTTCAGTCTGCTGTACTGGTCTCTCTTGCTGTGCTCTCCGGCCCAGGTACTGCTCTTCAGTCTGAACTTCCTCAGGTCCTCTTTAAAGTCCTGGTGGTGCATGGGCCGGTACCCCTGGGGCTCACATTGCATCTACACACAGAGAGAGAGACCAGTTACAACATACATACAGCCAGCCAGCTTTGGCAATATGTACATTGTTACATCAGGCCAATAAAGTGAAGTGAATTGAGATAGAATACATTAGTTTAACTGGTCACCTTAATGAGGCAGTGAATGAACAGAGAAAGAAAGCACACAGGGCATTCTAAGCAATTTTAAAAAACACATTAGAATTGAAATACCCATTACAATTTGGCTAAAACTAATTGAATGCGTTATTGAACCAATTGCACATTATGGCAGTGAGGTGTGAGGTCCACTTACAAAACAAGATTTCACCCAATTGAAACCCTGCACTCAGGGCAGAATTAGGCCAATATCCACGGATAATAAAAACACACTGAAGCCTCAGTCCCCTCATCCAGCTGGTCCTGAGTTCACTAACCTGTTCTACTAACACACTGAAGCCTCAGTCCCCTCATCCAGCTGGTCCTGAGTTCACTAACCTGTTCTACTAACACACTGAAGCCTCAGTCCCCTCATCCAGCTGGTCCTGGGGCTGAATTCACTAACCTGTTCTACTAACACACTGAAGCCTCAGTCCCCTCATCCAGCTGGTCCTGGGGGCTGAGTTCACTAACCTGTTCTACTAACACACTGAAGCCTCAGTCCCCTCATCCAGGTGGTCCTGGGGCTGAGTTCACTAACCTGTTCTACTAAAACACACTGAAGCCTCAGTCCCCTCATCCAGCTGGTCCTGGGGCTGAGTTCACTAACCTGTTCTACTAACACACTGAAGCCTCAGTCCCCTCATCCAGCTGGTCCTGGGGCTGAGTTCACTAACCTGTTCTACTAACACACTGAAGCCTCAGTCCCCATCCAGCTGGTCCTGGGGCTGAGTTCACTAACCTGTTCTACTAACACACTGAAGCCTCAGTCCCCTCATCCAGCTGGTCCTGGGGCTGAGTTCACTAACCTGTTCTACTAACACACTGAAGCCTCAGTCCCCTCATCCAGCTGGTTCTGGGGCTGAGTTCACTAACCTGTTCTACTAACACACTGAAGCCCCAGTCCCCTCATCCAGCTGGTCCTGGGGCTGAGTTGACTAACCTGTTCTACTAACACACTGAAGCCTCAGGACCAGAACATCCAATCAATCACAATAAAACAAATTACAACACAGTCAAAACAAAACTACATGACTTATTGGGAAACACAAGCACAAAGCAAAGCGCAGTGCTATCTGGCCCTAAATTGACAAACTATTTGACCATGATTAGTGATGATAAGTACAGACTCGGTGAGCAAAGGCTTTCCATCGAGAAGGGTAGACACATGAAAACCTGACTTCCTGTAGAGGAAAGGGCGTGCAACCACTGCACCAGAGCAGAACCTGAGACGGAGCTGCATTTCCTGACACAATGTCAAATTTACAATTAGTGTCATTTCCCCAAATTTGAAAACCTTATTCAAGGTTTCAAAGACCCCTCTGATGAGGATAGGCTACCCGTCCTGTTGGAGGAGGACGCAGAGAGCTGTGGGTTGGCAGCGCACTATATTGAAGACCTCTCTGATGAGGATAGGCTACCCGTCCTGTTGGGGGAGGATGCAGAGAGCTGTGGGTTGGCAGCGCACTACATTGAAGACCTCTCTGATGGGAGTAGGCTACCCGCCCTGTTGGAGGAGGACGCAGAGAGCTGTGGGTTGGCAGCGCACTACATTGAAGACCTCTCTGATGGGAGTAGGCTACCCGCCCTGTTGGAGGAGGACGCAGAGAGCTGTGGGTTGGCAGCGCACTACATTGCTGCCTGCCATAAGTTGAGGGACAGAGACTGACAGACCAATCAACCTGCCAATGTATCGAATAGAATCTACAGATTACCTGTTGAAGATAAATACTTTTACTAAGAGTATTAGTATATTAGTAATTGACTGACCTGGTCTCTCCAGATCTCCTAACAGTACTATTTCTCGGGTGAATTTTAGATCAATGCTATGCATTTTCAGCCATTCCTGAACCTAAGACCAGAAACAGGCTAGCTGAGGGCAATACCAAAATAAACAGTCTATTGATTCTGTATCCTCACAACAAAATCTGCAGCGCTTCGATGATTTAATGCCCCAAATATTCAACATTTTGTTGGTGGCAAGAATTCTATAAAATCATTTTAGCTGAAAAGCACGAAGTCTTGAATCTTGCGTTGATATATAAAACAACGCATACCCTGTACCATGGAATCTGTATGGCACAGCTCTCAACATCCTGGTCCTCAAATGAAACTGGATTACTTTACTATTTATGCGGTTTTTATTCCTCCTCCAGTATTGATCCTTTATATTGGGCAGACAGACCAGTTCCCTACCTCCTTCAGTATTGATCCTTTATATTGGCAGACAGACCAGTTCCCTGCCTCCTCCTCCAGTATTGATCCTTTATATTGGGTAGACAGACCAGTTCCCTGCCTCCTCCCCCTGCCTCCTCCAGTATTGATCCTTTATATTGGGCAGACAGACCAGTTCCCTACCTCCTCCCGCTGCCACCTTCCTCCTCCAGTATTGATCCTTTATATTGGGCAGACAGACCAGTTCCCTTCCTCCTCCTACCCTGCCTCCTCCAGTATTGATCCTTTATATTGGGCAGACAGACCAGTTCCCTTCCTCCTCCCGCTGCCACCTGCCTCCTCCAGTTTTGATCCTTTATGTTGGGCAGACAGACCAGTTCCCTACCTCCTTCAGTATTGATCCTTTATATTGGGCAGACAGACCAGTTCCCTACCTCCTCCAGTATTGATCCTTTATATTGGGCAGACAGACCAGTTCCCTGCCTCCTCCCCCTGCCTCCTCCAGTATTGATCCTTTATATTGGGCAGACAGACCAGTTCCCTACCTCCTCCTACCCTCCTCCAGTATTGATCCTTTATATTGGGCAGACAGACCAGTTCCCTACCACCTCCCACTCCCACCTGCCTCCTCCAGTATTGATCCTTTATATTGGCAGACAGACCAGTTCGCTACCTCCTCCCGCTGCCACCTGCCTCCTCCAGTATTGATGCTGTAATCAATTGGTTGTACTCTTGGATTGAGCAGACCTTTCTGTATGAGCTGGTGCTGCTGTCTCCCACTAAGGAGGACCTGCTGTCTCCCACTACGGAGGGCCTGCTGTCTCCCACTACGGAGGGCCTGCTGTCTCCCACTACGGAGGGCCTGCTGTCTCCCACTACGGAGGGCCTGCTGTCTCCCACTACGGAGGGCCTGCTGTCTCCCACTACGGAGGGCCTGCTGTCTCCCACTACGGAGGGCCTGCTGTCTCCCACTACGGAGGGCCTGCTGTCTCCCACTAAGGAGGGCCTGCTGTCTCCCACTAAGGGAGGGCCTGCTGTCTCCCACTAAGGGAGGGTCTGCTGTCTCCCACTAAGGGAGGGTCTGCTGTCTCCCACTAAGGGAGGGTCTGCTGTACGCAGATGACCTGGTGCTACTGTCTCCCACTACGGAGGGTCTGCTGTCTCCCACTACGGGAGGGCCCTGCTGTCTCCCACTACGGGAGGGCCCTGCTGTCTCCCACTACGGGAGGGCCCTGCTGTCTCCCACTACGGGAGGGCCCTGCTGTCTCCCACTAAGGGAGGGCCTGCTGTCTCCCACTAAGGGAGGGTCTGCTGTACGCAGATGACCTGGTGCTACTGTCTCCCACTAAGGAGGGCCTGCTGTCTCCCACTAAGGGAGGGTCTGCTGTCTCCCACTAAGGGAGGGTCTGCTGTACGCAGATGACCTGGTGCTGCTGTCTCCCACTAAGGGAGGGTCTGCTGTACGCAGATGACCTGGTGCTACTGTCTCCCACTACGGAGGGTCTGCTGTCTCCCACTACGGGAGGGCCCTGCTGTCTCCCACTACGGGAGGGCCCTGCTGTCTCCCACTTGGAGGGCCCTGCTGTCTCCCACACGGGAGGGCCCTGCTGTCTCCCACTACGGGAGGGCCCTGCTGTCTCCCACTACGGGAGGGCCCTGCTGTCTCTCACTACGGGAGGGCCCTGCTGTCTCCCACTACGGGAGGGCCCTGCTGTCTCCCACTACGGGAGGGCCCTGCTGTCTCCCACTAGGGCCCTGCTGTCTCCCACTAGGGCCCTGCTGTCTCCCACTACGGGAGGGCCCTGCTGTCTCCCACTACGGGAGGGCCCTGCTGTCTCCCACTACGGGAGGGCCCTGCTGTCTCCCCACTACGGGGAGGGCCCTGCTGTCTCCCACTCGGGAGGGCCCTGCTGTCTCCCACTACGGGAGGGCCCTGCTGTCTCCCACTACGGAGGGCCCTGCTGTCTCCCCATCGGGAGGGCCCTGCTGTCTCCCACTAAGGGAGGGCCCTTGTCTCCCACTAAGGAGGCCCTGCTGTACGCAGATGACCTGGTGCTACTGTCTCCCACTACGGAGGGTCTGCTGTCTCCCACTACGGGAGGGCCCTGCTGTCTCCCACTACGGGAGGGCCCTGCTGTCTCCCACTACGGGAGGGCCCTGCTGTCTCCCACTAAGGGAGGGTCTGCTGTACGCAGATGACCTGGTGCTACTGTCTCCCACTACGGGAGGGCCCTGCTGTCTCCCACTACGGGAGGGCCCTGCTGTCTCCCACTACGGGAGGGCCCTGCTGTCTCCCACTACGGGAGGGCCCTGCTGTCTCCCACTACGGGAGGGCCCTGCTGTCTCCCACTACGGGAGGGCCCTGCTGTCTCCCACTACGGGAGGGCCCTGCTGTCTCCCACTACGGGAGGGCCCTGCTGTCTCCCACTACGGGAGGGCCCTGCTGTCTCCCACTACGGGAGGGCCCTGCTGTCTCCCACTACGGGAGGGCCCTGCTGTCTCCCACTACGGGAGGGCCCTGCTGTCTCCCACTACGGGAGGGCCCTGCTGTCTCCCACTACGGGAGGGCCCTGCTGTCTCCCACTACGGGAGGGCCCTGCTGTCTCCCACTACGGGAGGGCCCTGCTGTCTCCCACTACGGGAGGGCCCTGCTGTCTCCCACTACGGGAGGGCCCTGCTGTCTCCCACTACGGGAGGGCCCTGCTGTCTCCCACTACGGGAGGGCCCTGCTGTCTCCCACTACGGGAGGGCCCTGCTGTCTCCCACTACGGGAGGGCCCTGCTGTCTCCCACTACGGGAGGGCCCTGCTGTCTCCCACTACGGGAGGGCCTGCTGTCTCCCACTACGGGAGGGCCTGCTGTCTCCCACTACGGGAGGGCCTGCTGTCTCCCACTACGGGAGGGCCTGCTGTCTCCCACTACGGGAGGGCCTGCTGTCTCCCACTACGGGAGGGCCTGCTGTCTCCCACTACGGGAGGGCCTGCTGTCTCCCACTACGGGAGGGCCTGCTGTCTCCCACTACGGGAGGGCCTGCTGTCTCCCACTACGGGAGGGCCTGCTGTCTCCCACTACGGGAGGGCCTGCTGTCTCCCACTACGGGAGGGCCTGCTGTCTCCCACTACGGGAGGGCCTGCTGTCTCCCACTACGGGAGGGCCTGCTGTCTCCCACTACGGAGGGCCTGCTGTCTCCCACTACGGAGGGCCTGCTGTCTCCCACTACGGGAGGGCCTGCTGTCTCCCACTACGGAGAAGTTACAGCAGCACCTAAATCATCTGCACAGGTTCTGTCAGACCTGGGCTCTGACCGTTAATCTAAAAAATATATATATTCCAATTTTTTTTCTGGAAATCAGGATGACAAATATAAAATTGTATTTGGACCCAGTTCTATTAGAACACACCAAAACCAACCTAAATATCAGCAACACAGGTAGCTTTCACAGGGCTGTGAATGAGCTGAGAGACTAAATCAAGAAGAGCATTCTATGCCATTAAAAGGAACATTAAATTAGAAATTCCAATTAGAATCTGGCTCAACATTTTCATATCAGTTCTAGAACCAATTGCTCTATATGGCAGTGAAGTATGGGATCCAGTATGGGATCCAGTATCCAGTATGGGATCCAGTATCCAGTATGGGATCCCATCTCTAATAATGCATTTACCAAAAGGGACAAACATCCAATCGAAGTACTGCATGCAGAGTTTTGCCAGACTGAAACCTTCCAAATAACTAATGTAGATCAGAATTGGGCCAATACCCACACTTCATACATATAGAAAAAAAGGAGACATCACATTTTACAACCATGTCAAAACAAGTGACCCCAAAACATTCCATCACACAGCTCTACAATGTCAAGAGATGAAACCAGAGAAGTCGACCCTCAGCCAGCTGGTTCGGAGGCTCAGTTCACCAACTCAAACCAACCCCATAGAGGCTCAGGACAGCAGTCAGCCAGCTGGTTCTGAGGCTCAGTTCACTAACCCAAACCAACCCCATAGAGCCTCAGGACAGCACTCAGCCAGCTGGTTCTGAGGCTCAGTTCACTAACCCAAACCAACCCCATAGAGCCTCAGGACAGCAGTCAGCCAGCTGGTTCTGAGGCTCAGTTCACTAACCCAAACCAACCCCATAGAGCCTCAGGACAGCACTCAGCCAGCTGGTTCTGAGGCTCAGTTCACTAACCCAAACCAACCCCATAGAGCCTCAGGACAGCAGTCAGCCAGCTGGTTCTGAGGCTCAGTTCACTAACCCAAACCAACCCCATAGAGCCTCAAGACAGCAGTCAGCCAGCTGGTTCTGAGGCTCAGTTCACTAACCCAAACCAACCCCATAGAGCCTCAGGACAGCAGTCAGCCAGCTGGTTCTGAGGCTCAGTTCACTAACCCAAACCAACCCCATAGAGCCTCAAGACAGCAGTCAGCCAGCTGGTTCTGAGGCTCAGTTCACTAACCCAAACCAACCCCATAGAGCCTCAGGACAGCAGTCAGCCAGCTGGTTCTGAGGCTCAGTTCACTAACCCAAACCAACCCCATAGAGCCTCAGGACAGCAGTCAGAAAATCTGGCCCAACCAAATCATCACAGAACTAAAATCACCTGTTGTAAAGACACCACATAAAGGTCAACTGCAATGCAATTTGTCCCTAAACAGACAGTCTGCCACCATGTACTACCTGACCACTGTGACTGATAGAAAACTGAGGAAAACATTGACTAGGTACAGACTCAGAGAGGACAGTCTGGCTGTAGAGACCGGTCGTCACAGACAAACCTGGCTGCCCAGAGAGGACAGTCTGGCTGTAGAGACCGGTCGTCACAGACAAACCTGGCTGCCCAGAGAGGACAGTCTGGCTGCCCAGAGAGGACAGTCTGGCTATAGAGACCGGTCATCACAGACAAACCTGGCTGCCCAGAGAGGACAGTCTGGCTATAGAGACCGGTCGTCACAGACAAACCTGGCTGCCCAGAGAGGACAGTCTGGCTGCCCAGAGAGGACAGTCTGGCTGCCCAGAGAGGACAGTCTGGCTGCCCAGAGAGGACAGTCTGGCTGCCCAGAGAGGACAGTCTGGCTGCCCAGAGAGGACAGTCTGGCTGCCCAGAGAGGACAGTCTGGCTGCCCAGAGAGGACAGATAGAGACCATCGTTGCTTTGACACCATTGACGCAAATACATTGAACATGTGTGAGTAGATGTCAACGCCGAGGCCCCCGTCAACGCCGAGGCCCCGTCAACGCCGAGGCCCCCCGTCAACGCTGCATCCTAACTACGTGTTTTTTGTTATAGAAATAAATATGACATGGCTGCATGGTAACGATCATTTAAATGAGCACACCTCTAGAGATGAAAACGTTTTGTCATCTATGATTGTGTTTTACCCCGAAGTGACGGAAGAACTCCTGGTAGCCTCCCTTGAGAACGTAGAGCTCTGGGTAGTGCAGGTTAGGGTACTCGTTCATCGCCCTGTCCCTCCGACGTACGAAACGACACATCCCGGGCCCTCGCTCCGAGGAGAACTCACAGTGGAAGACGAGCAGGACCCTGTGGTCAGGGGAGAGGGGGGTGATGGGGGTGCGTAGGAGGTACTCCTCTACCTGCTCCTCCTGGTAGAGGTTCAGGGCTCCTTTGATGTGGCCCCCCTCAAACTCATACGGGTAGCGACAGTCAATCACCACGATCCTCTCGACAACGTGATGCAGCTGGCCGCTCAGAGCAGACACCATCTGAGGAACAGACAGACAGGTTATAGAGGATCCACCTGAGGAACAGACAGACAGGTTAGTCCCAGGTTATAGAGGACCCACCTGAGGAACAGACAGACACCACCTGAGGAACAGACAGACACCACCTGAGGAACAGACAGACACCACCTGAGGAACAGACAGACACCACCTGAGGAACAGACAGACACCACCTGAGGAACAGACAGACACCACCTGAGGAACAGACAGACACCACCTGAGGAACAGACAGACACCACCTGAGGAACAGACAGACACCACCTGAGGAACAGACAGACACCACCTGAGGAACAGACAGACACCACCTGAGGAACAGACAGACAGACAGGTTTGTTATAGATCCTCTCGACAAGAGGTCAACCTAAAGCATATTAATAGGTCAGGATTTGATTAGAGCTTTCAGCAGCATGAACATTCAAGCCTGATGCCTCATCTACAGTGGGGCAAAATAGTATTTAGTCAGCCACCAATTGTGCAAGTTCTCCCACTTAAAAAGATGAGGCCTGTAATTTTCATCATAGGTACACTTCAACTATGACAGACAAAATGAAGAGAAAAAAATCCAGAAAATCACATTGTAGGATTTGTAATGAATTTATTTGCAAATTATGCTGGAAAATAAGTATTTTATAAGATAGTTTGTAAGTCGCTCTGGATAAGAGCGTCTGCTAAATGACTCAAATGTAATGTAAATGTAATAGTTCTTTTCCTTAATTTAAAAAAAAAACAACTCTAAAAAACAGTTTTTCGATTTGTCATTATTTCTTCTTAGCTAGCTACATAGCCGTCTTTGTATCAAAGATAATTGCGTAATTATTGTATTTCACCATCCTAACGTAGTCTTCACTAGCCAGCTAGCTAACGTCCACTGATTAGCTGCACTGGAGAAACTATTACACTCAACTGAACGACTTGATTAGTGTAGTGTTAGCTAGCTACATAGCTGTCTTTTCTGTCTTCGTATCCAAGATAATTGTGTAGTTTAGAGTGTGTAGTCTTAGAGTGATTATCTTAATTTACCGAGGTTAGCTAGCCAGCTATTTGTCGTCCTTAACGTAGGAGACTCTGCTAGCTAGCCAACAGCTAGCCGACAGCTAGCCAACGTCTACCGAATAGACTCACAACCCGGTCGCATTCACAGGTAGTATCACATTTTCATTTCATTTCATTTCAGTACAACGGTTTGATTTGTTTGATCGTAGCTAGCTACATAGCTAGCTACATAGCCGTCTTTGTATCAAAGATAATTGTGTAGTCTAGAGCGATTTTCTAGGTTAGCTAGCCAGCTATTGTCGTTCTTTTAACGCAACGTAAAGTAATCAAAACTCCTAGCTAGCCAGCTAGCCCCCGAATAGCAGCACTGCAGAAACTATTACACTCAACGGAACGACTTGATTAGTGTAGTGTCAACAACGCACCCACTGCCAGCTAGCCTACTTCAGCAGTACTGTATCATTTTAATCATTTTAGTCAATAAGATTCTTGCTACGTAAGCTTAACTTTCTGAACATTCGAGACGTGTAGTCCACTTGTCATTCCAATCTCCTTTGCATTAGCGTAGCCTCTTCTGTAGCCTGTCAACTATGTGTCGGTCTATCCCTGTTCTCTCCTCTCTGCACAGACCATACAAACACTCCACACCACGTGGCCGCGGCCACCCTAATCTGGTGGTCCCAGCGCGCACGACCCACGTGGAGTTCCAGGTCTCCGGTAGCCTCTGGAACTGCCGATCTGCGGTCAACAAGGCAGAGTTCATCTCAGCCTATGCCTCCCTCCAGTCCCTCGACTTCTTGGCACTGACGGAAACATGGATCACCACAGACAACACTGCTACTCCTACTGCTCTCTCTTCGTCCGCCCACGTGTTCTCGCACACCCCGAGAGCTTCTGGTCAGCGGGGTGGTGGCACCGGGATCCTCATCTCTCCCAAGTGGTCATTCTCTCTTTCTCCCCTTACCCATCTGTCTATCGCCTCCTTTGAATTCCATGCTGTCACAGTTACCAGCACTTTCAAGCTTAACATCCTTATCATTTATCGCCCTCCAGGTTCCCTCGGAGAGTTCATCAATGAGCTTGATGCCTTGATAAGCTCCTTTCCTGAGGACGGCTCACCTCTCACAGTTCTGGGCGATTTTAACCTCCCCACGTCTACCTTTGACTCTTTCCTCTCTGCCTCCTTCTTTCCACTCCTCTCCTCTTTTGACCTCACCCTCTCACCTTCCCCCCCTACTCACAAGGCAGGCAATACGCTCGACCTCATCTTTACTAGATGCTGTTCTTCCACTAACCTCATTGCAACTCCCTCCAAGTCTCCGACCACTACCTTGTATCCTTTTCCCTCTCGCTCTCATCCAACACCTCCCACACTGCCCCTACTCGGATGGTATCGCGCCGTCCCAACCTTCGCTCTCTCTCCCCCGCTACTCTCTCCTCTTCCATCCTATCATCTCTTCCCTCTGCTCAAACCTTCTCCAACCTATCTCCTGACTCTGCCTCCTCAACCCTCCTCTCCTCCCTCTCTGCATCCTTTGACTCTCTATGTTCCCTATCCTCCAGGCCGGCTCAGTCCTCCCCTCCCCGCTCCGTGGCTCGATGACTCATTACGAGCTCACAGAACAGGGCTCCGGGCAGCCGAGCGGAAATGGAGGAAAACTCGCCTCCCTGCGGACCTGGCATCCTTTCACTCCCTCCTCTCTACATTTTCCTCCTCTGTCTCTGCTGCTAAAGCCACTTTCTACCACTCTAAATTCCAAGCATCTGCCTCTAACCCTAGGAAGCTCTTTGCCACCTTCTCCTCCCTCCTGAATCCTCCTCCCCCCCTCCTCACTCTCTGCAGATGACTTCGTCAACCATTTTGAAAAGAAGGTCGACGACATCCGATCCTCGTTTGCTAAGTCAAACGACACCGCTGGTTCTGCTCACACTGCCCTACCCTGTGCTCTGACCTCTTTCTCCCCTCTCTCTCCAGATGAAATCTCGTGTCTTGTGACGGCCGGCCGCCCAACAACCTGCCCGCTTGACCCTATATCCCCTCCTCTCTTCTCCAGACCATTTCCGGAGACCTTCTCCCTTACCTCACCCCGCTCATCAACTCATCCCTGACCGCTGGCTACGTCCCTTCAGTCTTCAAGAGAGCGAGAGTTGCACCCCTTCTGAAAAAACCTACACTCAATCCCTCCGATGTCAACAATTACAGACCAGTATCCCTTCTTTCTTTTCTCTCCAAAACTCTTGAACGTGCCGTCCTTGGCCAGCTCTCCCGCTATCTCTCTCTGAATGACCTTCTTGATCCAAATCAGTCAGGTTTCAAGACTAGTCATTCAACTGAGACTGCTCTCCTCTGTATCACGGAGGCGCTCCGCACTGCTAACGCTAACTCTCTCTCCTCTGCTCTCATCCTTCTAGATCTATCGGCTGCTTTCGATACTGTGAACCATCAGATCCTCCTCTCCACCCTCTCCGAGTTGGGCATCTCCGGCGCGGCCCACGCTTGGATTGCGTCCTACCTGACAGGTCGCTCCTACCAGGTGGCGTGGAGAGAATCTGTCTCCTCACCACACGCTCTCACCACTGGTGTCCCCCAGGGCTCTGTTGTAGGCCCTCTCCTATTCTCGCTATACACCAAGTCACTTGGCTGTCATAACCTCACATGGTCTCTCCTATCATTGCTATGCAGACGACACACAATTAATCTTCTCCTTTCCCCCTTCTGATGACCAGGTGGCGAATCGCATCTCTGCATGTCTGGCAGACATATCAGTGTGGATGACGGATCACCACCTCAAGCTGAACCTCGGCAAGAAGGAGCTGCTCTTCCTCCCGGGGAAGGACTGCCCGTTCCATGATCTCGCCATCACGGTTGACAACTCCACTGTGTCCTCCTCCCAGAGCGCTAAGAACCTTGGCGTGATCCTGGACAACACCCTGTCGTTCTCAACCAACATCAAGGCGGTGGCCCGTTCCTGTAGGTTCATGCTCTACAACATCCGCAGAGTACGACCCTGCCTCACACAGGAAGCGGCGCAGGTCCTAATCCAGGCACTTGTCATCTCCCGTCTGGATTACTGCAACTCGCTGTTGGCTGGGCTCCCTGCCTGTGCCATTAAACCCCTTCAACTCATCCAGAACGCCGCAGCCTGTCTGGTGTTCAACCTTCCCAAGTTCTCTCACGTCACCCCACTCCTCCGTTCTCTCCACTGGCTTCCAGTTGAATCTCGCATCCGCTACAAGACCATGGTGCTTGCCTACGGAGCTGTGAGGGGAACGGCACCTCAGTACCTCCAGGCTCTGATCAGGCCCTACACCCAAACAAGGGCACTGCGTTCATCCACCTCTGGCCTGCTCGCCTCCCTACCACTGAGGAAGTACAGCTCCCGCTCAGCCCAGTCAAAACTGTTCGTTGCTCTGGCCCCCCAATTGTGGAACAAACTCCCTCACGACGCCAGGACAGCGGAGTCAATCACCACCTTCCGGAGACACCTGAAACCCCACCTCTTTAAGGAATACCTAGGATAGGATAAGTAATCCCTCTCACCCCCCCTTTAAGATTTAGATGCACTATTGTAAAGTGACTGTACCACTGGATGTCATAAGGTGAATGCACCAATTTGTAAGTCGCTCTGGATAAGAGCGTCTGCTAAATGACTTAAATGTAAATGTAGTGTGTGTAGACTAAATATAATTTATTTTCTATTTTTTACCCCAAACATAAAATGCTTTGACTTCAGGCCAAAAAGTATATTCCTTTGCTGTGTGTTTTTTTTGCAGTATTAGTTTAGTACCTCGTTGTATACAAGATTATTATTCTGTATATTTGTACTCAGGGAAACATGAGGTCATTGGTTAGACACTGTCAGCTCAGTCACTATCAGTACAATGTTGATGATCCATCCTGTCCTTCCATCACAACCATTGAACTGTGGTTTTAAAAATCCCCAACGGCCTCATGGCTCCCTGAACAGTGGCCTTCCTGTTCTGCAGTTCATAAGGTCGACTTTCTTGGTGTCTGGGTGGTTTAATACAATACTTGACCATAAAGAGATATTCACTGTCTGATTTGTTACCCATCTACCTGAGGGACGTTACGAATGGATGGATGGGTGTGTGTGGGGGGGGACAGAGGAAGGAGTGGTCATTCAAAAAAAGACATTTCAACCCCTATTATTGAAGATGCCACATTTGCCTCCTGAACAGAATTGTGGCTGGTCAAAGGTACTGAATACTCATTCAATGACTATTTTAGTTATTATCCACAAAGAAAATGATCTTCCACTGACCCAGTATTTTGTGTAGATTGTTGACAAATCTATTTTAATGTCACTTTGTAAAAAATAAAATGTGAAGAAATCTACAGGCAAAAGGCACAGCAGCTTTTCCATACAGCATCTTAAATACAGCATTACCTCTCCCCAACTGGGCGTTACCCAGCTGCTGCTCTTACATCTCCTAGATATAGGACAAAAACACTTCAAAAACTTGTTATTACGATTCATTTTTCGCCATTTCTGAATGTGTTATTTATCTATTATGACAACCATGTCATGTGTGTGTGATGTATTTAATACCCTTACACTCAAGCAATTACCACGAGCCCGTCCTCCCAATTCAAAGGTGCCACCAACCTCCTGTGGCTGATACAATGCAAAATGTTATCATGTTTCATTTTTCGGGAGGGGGGGGACTACAGCTACACTGGTCCTCACCAACTCAGGTAAAGGGACAGAACAAGGTATCGTGGTAAAGAAATGAAAGGGTGACTGTTCCTCACCATGTCAGGAGTGATGTATTTGAGGTCCTGGTGTTTTCCCTCCACGGTAGACAGGGCGAAGGATTTAGTGAAATCGCCAATTAGCTCCTTGTCCAGCAGCTTCTCGATCTCTGTGTGGTTACAGAATGATTTGGAACGTTGTATGTGGCGCTCAGCACTGACCTGGATGGAGAGAGAGAGAGAGAGAGAGAGAGAGAGAGAGAGAGAGAGAGAGAGAGAGAGAGAGAGAGAGAGAGAGAGAGAAAGAGAGAGAGAGAAAGAGCGAGAGAAAGAGCGAGAGGGAGAGAGAGAGGGAGAAAGGTGGTAATTTCAGGGGCTCATGTAGAATAACAGCCGGAGATTGTACAGAGCTTTCAGATTGTGTTCACACCCCTAGACATTGTCCAGTTTGATTGTATTCACACCTAGACATTGTCCAGTTTGATTGTATTCACACCCCTAGACATTGTCCAGTTTGATTGTATTCACACCCCTAGACATTGTCCAGTTTGATTGTATTCACACCCCTAGACATTGTCCAGTTTGATTGTATTCACACCCCTAGACATTGTCCAGTTTGATTGTATTCACACCCCTAGACATTGTCCAGTTGTATTCACACCCCTAGACAATGTCCAGTTTGATTATACAAGGTGTCTAAAGCGTTCCACAGGGATGCTGGTCCATGTTGACTCTACAAGGTGTGGAAAGCGTTCCACAGGGATGCTGGCCCATGTTGACTATACAAGGTGTGGAAAGCATTCCACAGGGATGCTGGCCCATGTCGACTCTACAAGGTGTCTAAAGCGTTCCACAGGGATGCTGGCCCATGTCGACTCTACAAGGTGTCTAAAGCGTTCCACAGGGATGCTGGCCCATGTTGACTCTACAAGGTGTCTAAAGCGTTCCACAGGGATGCTGGCCCATGTTGACTATACAAGGTGTGGAAAGCATTCCACAGGGATGCTGGCCCATGTTGACTTTACAAGGTGTCTAAAGCGTTCCACAGGGATGCTGGCCCATGTTGACTGCAATGCTTCTCACAGTTGTGTCAAGTCCTTCTGTAGCTCAGTTGGTAGAGCATGGCGCTTGTAACGCCAGGGTAGTGGGTTCGATTCCCGGGACCACCCATACGTAGAATGTATGCACACATGACTGTAAGTCGCTTTGGATAAAAGCGTCTGCTAAATGGCATATATTATTATTATATTATTAGGTTGACTGGATGTCCTTTGGCTGGTGGACCGTTCATGGCACAGACAGGAAACGGTTTAGCGTTAAAAACTCAGCAGCGTTGCAGTTTGACAGAACCAGTGTGCCTGGCACCTACTACACTACCCCCGTTCAAAGACACTTAAATATTTTGTCTTGTCCAGTCACCTTCTGAATGACACACAGACACAATCCATGTCTCAAGGTTTAAAACTCCCTCCTTTATCCGGTCTCCTCCCCTTCATCTACACTGACTGAAGTGGATTTAACCTGACTCCTCCCCTTCATCTACACTGACTGAAGTGGATTTAACCTGACTCCTCCCCTTCATCTACACTGACTGAAGTGGATTTAACCCGACTCCTCCCCTTCATCTACACTGACTGAAATGGATTTAACAAGTAACATCAATAAGGGATCATTATTTTACCTGGAAAAGCATTTCACTACACTCACAATCACCTCTGCTAACCTTGTGACCGCGCGACCAATCACACCTGCTAACCATGTGACCAATCACACCTGCTAACCATGTGACCAATCACATCTGCTAACCATGTGACCAATCACATCTGCTAACCATGTGACCAATCACATCTGCTAACCATGTGACCAATCACATCTGCTAACCATGTGACCAATCACATCTGCTAACCATGTGACCAATCACATCTGCTAACCATGTGACCAATCACATCTGCTAACCATGTGACCAATCACATCTGCTAACCATGTGACCAATCACATCTGCTAACCATGTGACCAATCACATCTGCTAACCATGTGACCAATCACATCTGCTAACCATGTGACCAATCACATCTGCTAACCATGTGACCAATCACATCTGCTAACCATGTGACCAATCACATCTGCTAACCATGTGACCAATCACATCTGCTAACCATGTGACCAAACACATCTGCTAACCATGTGACCAATCACATCTGCTAACCATGTGACCAATCACATCTGCTAACCATGTGACCAATCACATCTGCTAACCATGTGACCAATCACATCTGCTAACCATGTGACCAATCACATCTGCTAACCATGTGACCAATCACATCTGCTAACCATGTGACCAATCACATCTGCTAACCATGTGACCAATCACATCTGCTAACCATGTGACCAATCACATCTGCTAACCATGTGTTTGTGACCAATCACATCTGCTAACCATGTGACCAATAACATCTGCTAACCATGTGTTTGTGACCAATCACATCTGCTAACCATGTGACCAATAACATCTGCTAACCATGTGACCAATCACATCTGCTAACCATGTGACCAATCACATCTGCTAACCATGTGACCAATCGCATCTGCTAACCATGTGACCAATCACATCTGCTAACCATGTGACCAATCACATCTGCTAACCATGTGACCAATCACATCTGCTAACCATGTGACCAATCACATCTGCTAACCATGTGACCAATCACATCTGCTAACCATGTGACCAATCACATCTGCTAACCATGTGTTTGTGACCAATCACATCTGCTAACCATGTGACCAATAACATCTGCTAACCATGTGTTTGTGACCAATCACATCTGCTAACCATGTGACCAATAACATCTGCTAACCATGTGTTTGTGACCAATCACATCTGCTAACCATGTGACCAATCGCATCTGCTAACCATGTGACCAATCACATCTGCTAACCATGTGTTTGTGACCAATCACATGTGATTTGGATTCACCTGGTCAGCCTGTCCTGGAAAGAGCAGATGTTCCTCAAGTTTTGTCCACTCAGTGCATCTTGATTAGACAAGAATTCAACCCCCCTGAGTCGACACATGTCCGTCACCTCTGGCAGTGATTACAGTAGTGAGTCTTTCTGGGTAAGTCTCGAAGAGCTGTGAGACTTTCTGGGTAAGTCTCGAAGAGCTGTGAGACTTTCTGGGTAAGTCTCGAAGAGCTGTGAGACTTTCTGGGTAAGTCTCGAAGAGCTTTCCACAACCCGGATTTACCAACATTTGACCATTATTCTTTTCCAAACTCAGTGGGAGTCTGCAGAGGATGGTAAACCTGTTATTTAGGCCATTACGGTTATATCGCTGGGTTCTTCTTTTTGTCATGTTAGGTCTGTGCATGGAGAGTTTCAACTGTTCTGCCTTACTATTATTCAACCACGCTGGTCATTTATGAACATTTGAACATCTTGGCCACGTTCTGTTATAATCTCCACCCGGCACAGCCAGAAGAGGACTGGCCACCCCACACATGCTCTCTCTAATTCTCTCTTTCTTTCTTTCTCTCTCTCTCGGAGGACCTGAGCCCTAGGACCGTGCCCCAGGACTACCTGACATGACTCCTTGCTGTCCCCAGTCCACCTGACTGTGCTGCTGCTCCAGTTTCAACTGTTCTGCCTTATTATTATTCGACCACGCTGGTCATTTATGAACATTTGAACATCTTGGCCACGTTCTGTTATAATCTCCACCCGGCACAGCCAGAAGAGGACTGGCCATCCCTCATAGCCTGGTTCCTCTCTAGGTTTCTTCCTAGGTTTTGGCCTTTCTAGGGAGTTTTTCCTAGCCACCGTGCTTTTACACCTGCATTGTTTGCTGTTTGGGGTTTTAGGCTGGGTTTCTGTACAGCACTTTGAGATATCAGCTGATGTACGAAGGGCTATATAAATAAATTTGATTTGATTTGAGAGGATGTCCCTGGTCCCAACTATTGCGTACTGCAGGGTAGATTGAATAATTCAGTCACTGGTTGTTTTGGATAGCCTTCTAGCTCATCTACCTGCTGATAGGCTAGACAAGTTGGTCGGGTTTGATTCTGAGTTTTTCAGTGTTGTTTTCTGATACACCTACAAACTTAATAGAACGCAATATTGAAAAAGTATTTGGTTATGAGTTTCGGCCTGCGTAACGCACCTGTCACCTTTCAGCGCCGTATGAATTAGGGTTGTCTCCAGTCTGGTCGGCTGTTTATCTGGACGATGTAATAGTTTATGAAGAAAGTTGGGAGGAGTATCTGTACCGTATTCGACCGGCAGGCTGTGGGTCGCCTCACTAGTAATCTGGCTAAGTGTGAGGTTTGCTCAGGCGACCGTTACGTACCTTGGTGAGGTGGTTGAGCAGGGTGAAGTGCGTCCTGTCGGGGATAAAGTGGTAGCTATTGATGCTTTTCCACCGCCAACTACTAAAAATAGGAACTGATGCATTTTCTTGGGAATGATTGGTTATTACCGTAGTTTCTGTAGAAACTTCTCTACTGTAGTTGCTCCTCTGACAGATTTGCTGAAAGTGAAGGCGGTTTTACACCTGGTCTTCTCTCTCTTCTCACACTTTTTACTGTGAATTAGGTTAGTGTTGTGGAGTAACTACAATATTGTTGATCCATCCTCAGTTCTCCCATCACAGCCATTAAACTCTGTTTTAAAGTTCCCCCCTCCCGGTGAAATGAGGCCATTTCCCCGGTGAAATGAGGCCATTTCCCCGGTGAAATGAGGCCATTTCCCCCCCCCCCGTGAAATGAGGCTATTTCCCCCCCCGTGAAATGAAGCCATTTCCCCCCTCCCGGTGAAATGAAGCCATTTCCCCCCCATCCCCCCCCGGTGAAATGAAATGAAGCCATTTCCCCCCCCCCCTCCCGGTGAAATTTCCCCCCTCCCGAAATGCCATTTCCCCCCCCCCTCCCGGTGAAATGAAGCCATTTCCCCCCCTCCCGGTGAAATGAAATGAATTTCCCCCCTTTCCCCCTCGCCATTTCCCCCCTCCCCCCCCTCCCGGAAATGAAATTTCCCCCCCGAAATGAAGCCATTTCCCCCCCTCCCCCGGTGAAATGAAGCCATTTCCCCCCTCCCATTTCCCCCCCCCCCCCCCCGGTGAAATGAAGCCATTTCCCCATTTCCCCCCCCGGTGAAATGAAGCCATTTCCCCCCCCGGTGAAATGAAGCCATTTCCCCCCCCGGTGAAATGAAGCCATTTCCCCCCCCCGGTGAAATGAAGCCATTTCCCCCCCCTCCATTTCCCCCCCCCCCCCCCCCTGAAATGAAGCCATTTCCCCCCCTCCCGGTGAAATGAAAATGAAGCCATTTCTCCCCCCCCCCCCTCCCGGTGAAATGAAGCCATTTCTCCCCCCCTCCCGGTGAAATGAAGCCATTTCTCCCCCTCCCGGTGAAATGAAGCCATTTCTCCCCCTCCCGGTGAAATGAAGCCATTTCTCCCCCCCCCCTCCCGGTGAAATGAAGCCATTTCTCCCCCCTCCCGGTGAAATGAAGCCATTTCTCCCCCATTTCCCCCCCCCCCCCCGGTGAAATGAAGCCATTTCTCCCCCCATTTCCCCCCCTCCCGGTGAAATGAAGCCATTTCTCCCCCTCCCGGTGAAATGAAGCCATTTCTCCCCCATCCCGGTGAAATGAAGCCATTTCTCCCCCCCCCCCTCCCGGTGAAATGAAGCCATTTCTCCCCCCCCATTTCCCCCCTCCCGGTGAAATGAAGCCATTTCTCCCCCCCCCCCTCCCGGTGAAATGAAGCCATTTCTCCCCCTCCCGGTGAAATGAAGCCATTTCTCCCCCCCCCGGTGAAATGAAGCCATTTCTCCCCCCCCCCCCCCCGGTGAAATGAAGCCATTTCTCCCCCCTCCCCCCCCCCCTCCCGGTGAAATGAAGCCATTTCTCCCCCTCCCCCTCCCCTCCCGGTGAAATGAAGCCATTTCTCCCCCTCCCCCGGTGAAATGAAGCCATTTCTCCCCCTCCCGGTGAAATGAAGCCATTTCTCCCCCCTCCCGGTGAAATGAAGCCATTTCTCCCCCCCCCCCCGGTGAAATGAAGCCATTTCCCCCCCCCGTGAAATGAAGCCATCCCGGTGAAATGAAGCCATTTCCCCCCTCCCGGTGAAATGAAGCCATTTCCCCCCTCCCGGTGAAATGAAGCCATTTCCCCCCCCTCCCCCCCCTCCCGGTGAAATGAAGCCATTCTCTTTCTCAAATTGATCCCCTCAAAAAAAAAAACTCACCGATTGTGTAGGGGTGGAGACATTAAGCAGGAAGTACCAGGACCAGTTGACTAGGGGGTGGAGACATTAAGCAGGAAGTACCAGGAACAGTTGACTAGGGGGTGGAGACATTAAGCAGGAAGTACCAGGACCAGTTGACTAGGGGGTGGAGACATTAAGCAGGAAGTACCAGGACCAGTTGACTAGGGGGTGGAGACATTAAGCAGGAAGTACCAGGACCAGTTGACTAGGGGGTGGAGACAATGAGCAGGAAGTACCAGGACCAGTTGACTAGGGGGTGGAGACAATGAGCAGGAAGTACCAGGACCAGTTGACTAGGGGGTGGAGACAATGAGCAGGAAGTACCAGGACCAGTTGACTAGGGGGTGGAGACATTAAGCAGGAAGTACTATGAGAAGGTACGTACCATCTTGCTGGGAGAGCTGTTGTCCTGGTCCATGGTGGTGCCATGAGTTTCCGCCAGGCTGCGTCGTCTCTTCACTCTGACCGGCGTGTTCTCGTCCTGGGGCCGCTTCAGAGGTGTGCGGTTCGCCTGGCTGGGCATGGAGGGCGAGCGGAATAGACCCCGAGGCCGACAACGAACCACCGGCTGAGGAAGAGGACAAAGACGAAGTTAGTTTGATGCTACCGTGAACACTTAGCACGGACAGTGTTGCACTGGATAAGAGCCACAGTTAAAAGGAGAAGTCTACCCAGAATCCAGTAACTACCAAGTGATTCCATACATTGAAAATTTGTTTCGTGGAGTTTGCCCTCTCGCCCCCTGTATTAGTGTACTGACACAACTGTAAAAAAAGGGTCAAGTGTCAACGGGGTCACGGGTCACGTACAGTGCCTTGCGAAAGTATTCGGGCCCCCTTGAACTTTGCGACCTTGTCCCACATTTCAGGCTTCAAACAAAGATATAAAACTGTATTTTTTTGTGAAGAATCAACAAGTGGGAAACAATCATGAAGTGGAACGACATTTATTGGATATTTCAAACTTTTTTAACAAATCAAAAACTGAAAAAAAATTGGGCGTGCAAAATTATTCAGCCCCTTTACTTTCAGTGCAGCAAACTCTCCAGAAGTTCAGTGAGGATCTCTGAATGATCCAATGTTGACCTAAATGACTAATGATGATAAATACAATCCACCTGTGTGTAATCAAGTCTCCGTATAAATGCACCTGCACTGTGATAGTCTCAGAGGTCCGTTAAAAGCGCAGAGAGCATCATGAAGAACAAGGAACACACCAGGCAGGTCCGAGATACTGTTGTGAAGAAGTTTAAAGCCGGATTTGGATACAAAAAGATTTCCCAAGCTTTAAACATCCCAAGGACCACTGTGCAAGCGATAATATTGAAATGGAAGGAGTATCAGACCACTGCAAATCTACCAAGACCTGGCCGTCCCTCTAAACTTTCAGCTCATACAAGGAGAAGGCTGATCAGAGATGCAGCAAAGAGGCCCATGATCACTCTGGATGAACTGCAGAGATCTACAACTGAGGTGGGAGACTCTGTCCATAGGACAACAATCAGTTGTATATTGCACAAATCTGGCCTTTATGGAAGAGTGGCAAGAAGAAAGCCATTTCTTAAAGATAGCCATAAAAAGTGTTGTTTAAAGTTTGCCACAAGCCACCTGGGAGACACACCAAACATGTGGAAGAAGGTGCTCTGGTCAGATGAAACCAAAATGGAACTTTTTGGCAACAATGCAAAACGTTATGTTTGTCGTAAAAGCAACACAGCTCATCACCCTGAACACACCATCCCCACTGTCAAACATGGTGGTGGCAGCATCATGGTTTTGGCCTGCTTTTCTTCAGCAGGGACAGGGAAGATGGTTAAAATTGATGGGAAGATGGATGGAGCCAAATACAGGACCATTCTGGAAGAAAACCTGATGGAGTCTGCAAAAGACCTGAGACTGGGACGGAGATTTGTCTTCCAACAAGACAATGATCCAAAACATAAAGCAAAATCTACAATGGAATGGTTCAAAAATAAACATATCCAGGTGTTAGAATGGCCAAGTCAAAGTCCAGACCTGAATACAATCGAGAATCTGTGGAAAGAACTGAAAACTGCTGTTCACAAATGCTCTCCATCCAACCTCACTGAGCTCGAGCTGTTTTGCAAGGAGGAATGGGAAAAAAAATTCAGTCTCTCGATGTGCAAAACTGATAGAGACATACCCCAAGCGACTTACAGCTGTAATCGCAGCAAAAGGTGGCGCTACAAAGTATCAGCTTAAGGGGGCTGAATAATTTTGCACGCCCAATTCTTCAGTTTGATTTGTTAAAAAAAGTTTGAAATATCCAATAAATGTTGTTCCACTTCATGATTGTGTCCCACTTGTTGATTCTTCACAAAAAATACAGTTTTATATCTTTATGTTTGAAGCCTGAAATGTGGCAAAAGGTCGCAAAGTTCAAGGGGGCCGAATACTTTCGCAAGGCACTAACTCATGACGTTGCTGGATGCAGGCCTCTGCTCCATTGTCAGTAAATTCAAAGACTGAATCCTTGTGATGTAGCCGACTGCCACAGCAGTGGAGATGAGTAACCACTCTCTGGGGAATCCTTTATGTAGCCGACTGCCACAGCAGTGGAGATGAGTAACCACTCTCTGGGGAATCCTTGTGATGTAGCCGACTGCCACAGCAGTGGAGATGAGTAACCACTCTCTGGGGAATCCTTGTGATGTAGCCGACTGCCACAGCAGTGGAGATGAGTAACCACTCTCTGGGGAATCCTTTATGTAGCTCTCTGCAGTGGAGATGAGTAACCACTCTCTGGGGAATCCTTGTGATGTAGCTGCCACAGCAGTGGAGATGAGTAACCACTCTCTGGGGAATCCTTGTGATGTAGCCGACTGCCACAGCAGTGGAGATGAGTAACCACTCTCTGGGGAATCCTTGTGATGTAGCCGACTGCCACAGCAGTGGAGATGAGTAACCACTCTCTGGGGAATCCTTTATGTAGCCGACTGCCACAGCAGTGGAGATGAGTAACCACTCTCTGGGGAATCCTTGCAACGGACAAACGTCACGTTACGCCCTTATTCACAGACGAGGGGGCTTTCAGCAGGGAAGTGAAGACAGAAATACACAAAGTAAAACAACCTGCAAATGTCTGATGACCGATGGCCGACGGCGTCACAAAACGTATTTGAGTTTGAGGTGGCCCCCACCACTATAGCCACAGCAGTAGCTGGACCGCAGCCCCAACACATCCCTGGTTCAACAGACTGGTGCTGCAGATGGACAAACACAGACTGGTGCTGCAGATGGTCAAACACATCCCTGGTTCAACAGACTGGTGCTGCAGATGGACCAACACATCCCTGGTTCAACAGACTGGTGCTGCAGATGGACAAACACAGACTGGTGCTGCAGATGGACCAACACAGACTGGTGCTGCAGATGGTTCAACACAGACTGGTGCTGCAGATGGTTCAACACAGACTGGTGCTGCAGATGGTTCAACACAGACTGGTGCTGCAGATGGACCAACACAGACTGGTTCAACACAGACTGGTGCTGCAGATGGACCAACACAGACTGGTGCTGCAGATGGACCAACACAGACTGGTGCTGCAGATGGACCAACACAGACTGGTGCTGCAGATGGACCAACACAGACTGGTGCTGCAGATGGACCAACACATCCCTGGTTCAACAGACTGGTGCTGCAGATGGACAACATAGACTGGTGCTGCAAATGGACCAACACAGACTGGTGCTGCAAATGGACCAACACAGACTGGTGCTGCAGATGGTTCAACACAGACTGGAGCTGCAGATGGTTCAACAGACTGGTGCTGCAGATGGTTCAACAGAGACTGGTGCTGCAGATGGTTCAACAGAGACTGGTGCTGCAGATGGTTCAACAGAGACTGGTGCTGCAGATGGTTCAACAGAGACTGGTGCTGCAGATGGTTCAACAGAGACTGGTGCTGCAGATGGTTCAACAGAGACTGGTGCTGCAGATGGTTCAACAGAGACTGGTGCTGCAGATGGTTCAACAGAGACTGGTGCTGCAGATGGTTCAACAGAGACTGGTGCTGCAGATGGTTCGACACAGACTGGTGCTGCAGATGGATCAACACAGACTGGTGCTGCAGATGGATCAACACAGACTGGTGCTGCAGATGGATAAACACATCCATGGTTCAACAGACTGGTGCTGCAGATGGTTCAACACATCCCTGGTTCAACAGACTGGTGCTGCAGATGGACCAACATCCCTGGTTCAACAGACTGGTGCTGCAGATGGTTCAACACAGACTGGTGCTGCAGCTGTAGAAACGGTCCTCCAAAGTCCACGAATGAGGAATGTTTGTGCTGCAGATGGTTCAATGGTGCAGATTTTATTGTCCCCCAGATGTCATAAATACATGGGGAACATATGCTAACCTGCAGAGCAGCTCGGTGTTAGTCCACATGATATGATGCAATGGTAATACCACAATACGAACACCACCAACTTCAAGGATCAGGCTACATACCGCCACACGCTTGGCTTGTCACTTTCTCTTCTCAAACCAGATCCTGTCACTGAACTACAGTAACGGGTCACCGAACTACAGTAACGGGCACTCCAGATCCAGTCACTGAACGACAGTAACGGGCCACTGAACGACAGTAACGGGCCACTGAACGACAGTAACGGGCCACTGAACGACAGTAACGGACAGTAACGGGCCACTGAACTACAGTAACGGGCCACTGAACTACAGTAACGGGCGCTCCAGATCCGGTCACTGAACTACAGTAACAGGCGCTCCAGATCGGGCCACTGAACTACAGTAACGGGCCACTGAACTACAGTAACGGGCCACTGAACTACAGTAACAGGCGCTCCAGATCCGGTCACTGAACTACAGTAACGGGCCACTGAACTACAGTAACGGGCCACTGAACTACAGTAACGGGCCACTGAACTACAGTAACGGGCCACTGAACTACAGTAACGGGCCACTGAACTACAGTAACGGGCCACTGAACTACAGTAACGGGCCACTGAACTACAGTAACGGGCCACTGAACTACAGTAACGGGCGCTCCAGATCCGGTCACTGAACTACAGTAACGGGCGCTCCAGATCCGGTCACTGAACTACAGTAACGGGCCACTGAACTACAGTAACGGGTCACCGAACTACAGTAACGGGTCACAGAACTACAGTAACGGGTCACCGAACTACAGTAATGGGCGTATGGTGACGGTTCTACATAGCAGTGTTTCCCCACAGGGGAGCACATGTGCAGCCCTTACCCATCTCCCCTTCTGTGGCTAATGGTTTATGTGGAAAAGTACACATTTCCTCACTCAAAACCGAGAGCACTTTACTCTGTACGATTTCAATTAAACTAATGTTCACACTTTGGGGATTTCTGAATCATAAATTCACAGGCAAAGGAGCAGAGAGGCCTGCATCGAGAAACGTCACATGACCCGTTTATGCAGCAGTTTCAGTACAGCGCTACAGGGAGAGAGAGGCGACAAATTCCACTGAACTGGTTTCAATGCAAGGAATCACTTTGGAATTTCTGTATTTTGGGGTAAACTTCCTTTAAAAATGACTAGAAACTAAAATGACTGCCTGTCTTTGAAGAAATCAGAAGCAGACTAAAACCCAGACATCCATACCGAGTCATCTCCTGGCGTGGTGCGGTCCCTCACAAGCGGAGCGGTCAGCAGGCTGGACATCCCCATGGGCATGTCACACTCCTCCTCACAGTCATCCAGAACGTCAAGGAAACCGTCGTCGTCAAGGGAACAGCGATGCCGGAAGGTGGGTCTTCTGTCATCCAATGAGCTGAGGCGTTGGGACGGAGATAGCTACAGGAAGAAAAGCAGGCGCAACGGAAGGGTTAACTTTGATGTCGTCTGAACATCAGCACAACCGCTGTCACATAATATATAATAATAATAATAATAATATAATAATAATAAATAATAAATAATAATAATATATATGCCATTTATATAATATATGCCATTTAGCAGACGCTTTTATCCAAAGCGACTTACAGTCATGTGTGCATACATTCTACGTATGGGTGGTCCCGGGGATCGAACCCACTACCCTGGCGTTACAAGCGCCATGCTCTACCAACTGAGCTACACAGGACCACATATTGACACACACATATTGATGACGTGTGTGTGTGTGTGTGTGTGTGTGTGTGTGTGTGTGTGTGTGTGTGTGTGTGTGTGTGTGTGTGTGTGTGTGTGTGTGTGTGTGTGTGTGTGTGTGTGTGTGTGTGTGTGTGTGTGTGTGTGTCCGTGCTAACCACCACGAGCGCTGGGCCAAAATCCTTGGGCCAGGGGGCAAAGTCCTTGTTCTCCTCTCCTTCACTATGGAAGGACCTCATACGGCAGGGTGACATGGGCTTGGTGGGCTTCTTAAACTCAAAGCTTTCCTGGTTCTCCTTGTTTCCCTGTCCACCGTGACCGCTGTGCCCAGAGGAGGTGGCTGTATCCTGGGCTGAACCGAGCCGTCCAAAGGCCCCATGGCGCTGCTGACTCTGGCTCCCGGGGACCGGACCCTTCAGAGCCGGGCTGAAGCCCAGCAGCTGCAGAGGCAGAGAGTTGATTCTTCGGATTGGCATGTTTCTGTAAGTGGGGAAGAGGATCAACACCGTCAGTAACCACAGATGAACCACTAAATAAATATGGAGTTTGGATCATGAACATTGAAAAGAGGAAACGACTCCCAGAAAAAAGGATTTTAAAAAGATATTCGTTGAGCACCAGGGACTAAGCACTTACTCATTGACAACTCTTCCAGACTGGAGAACAGCCTTCTCAAACCTGCCAGAGACAAACATTTACATTCAGCGACACACCAATTTATTGAGATCCCTGCCTTACACAGCGAAAAGGACCCAGGAAGCCTTCGCCACTAACCAGGCCAGAAGAGGTCTGCAACTAAATTACCTTCTCGGGACAGGCCTCTACTGAAGAAGAGGACAGAGAGGGGCAAGAGGTGGTCTCTCCTTAATCACTGTACAACAGAGCAGAGCCTGTATGCTAAAGAAGCAGTGAGGGGAAGAGATGAGTACACAGACAGAAAGAGACAAGAGGAGAACGACAGGGGGGGGGGGGGCTGCTAATAAGTGACTAGTTTCAGGAAGCTAGAAGTATATCGCACGTCACTACCTCACTGGAGAGGCATTTGAACCTCTTCGACATGTTTATCAAACATTTTGTATTTTGAAATGCCTTCTGGTACATGTGAACTTTCATGTGCCCCTTAATAAAACACTTCTATTCCATCTGTAAACACAAATAAAATTGTTAAATTATGAGTGTAGCTACAGAAAAAGACATGAAACTTCCCACTAGCACATGATTGGCTGAGATAATTGATGGGCTGGACGCTGTCGGGAGAGGAGTTTGGATTCGTCTGCCATGTAGCATAACCTGAGATGCTCAGTATGTGTACGTAATGCTTTCTACCACCGCTTTTTTATTTTATAGTTTTTTTTTAAACATAACTTTAGCCTTCGAGAACTACAAAAATTGTGCTACTTTTTTTCTACATCATTGATGCCCTGAATTTGGCAGTCGCCATCGACAGATCAGAAGGAAAAAGTGATGGGCCACTTTCTGCACAGGCCATGTCAGTGTGAACCAGTGACTTGACACAACGCAGCCAAACAAGATGTAGCTACAAACAGAACAGAGTTAAAATGGTTCCAGTCTGCTGTGACTCATTCATCATTGTCAGGAAGTCATTTTCATTGCAAGTTAAAGCGTACAGTTACCTAGCTAGCGAACGTTAGCTTACTGGCTCTCTAGCTAGCATTACTTGTATGATCTGTGTAGTAATATTAGCCAAATCTGAAAACAATTTTCATTGAAAAACAGGAATAAAAGTGCCGTAGAATTAGCTACTACGCAAATAACCACTTCACCAAACCGTTTACACCTTCTGTGTCCTGTGTGACAAATAAACATAGATTTGATATAGTGTGTGTTTACCACAGACTGGAATGTGAGGAACAAGAGCTGCACCAAAGTCAGATTCGGATCAAGGCCAAAGACTAGATAGCGTATTTTTACCTGGAGTTTTCCCCTTATTGTAGGCTACTACTTTCCCCACTTTTAACCATTAAACATTTGGTTGTTTACTACACTACTCACTCTGTTTAGCACATGGCCTCACAGGTTAGCCCCACCCATCTCTAAGGGTTAAGACAGTAGAAATAATGCTGAATGGGGGTAGACAAAGAACAGCTCTCCAGTAGTAGTATCCAAACATTCAGAGGCCATTTTCTCAAAAGTGACGTTACGAGTTTATCAACTTTCAAAGCAGAATTACTTTCCCATTACTCCTCTGAAGCCCACTGCTAGGAGATAATGCCTTCCACAATAATTAATTAACATTTTAGAAACTGTATAACACTTCTATAAGAAAAAAAGTCGGGTATAAATATCCATCCGTAACACCGCTAGAAATGTTTGCTTCTATATCCGAGCAAGGGGAATGGTGCATCTGACTACTCATGGGTTCAACATCTCCCATGAGCCCATCCTTCTACTAGGGTGATAAATGACTTAGGACTGACATCCCAGTGGGGTTCAACATCTCCAATGAGCCCATCCTTCTACTAGGGTGATAAATGACTTAGGACTGACATCCCAGTGGGGTTCAACATCTCCAATGAGCCCATCCTTCTACTAGGGTGATAAATGACTTAGGACTGACATCCCAGTGGGGTTCAACATCTCCAATGAGCCCATCCTTCTACTAGGGAAAGTTCTATAGTATAAGAACATCTTGTCTGTTAATCTGCTTTATGAAAATGAATGAATCTTCACAAACGCCTAATCCCAGAACACAGCTGAGCAGATGACACTATCCGTGTTCCATTGGGATGAGGAAGAGGAGGGATAGTACCGAGGAAGGGAGGGTAAGCATTGCTGAAACAGAGAGATAGATTGGGACAGACAAGAGGAATCTTGCTTACGTCTCCTCAACGTGGATGGGGTCAATGGGGCTGGGGGAATCCATACCAACACCTGGAGGAAGATGGAGAAACGTCTCATCAGGTCATCTGATCGTAAACAGTTGACTAGTTCAAATTCGAACATTTACCCCACAGGTCTACACAGTGACACAGGAGATAATATTTAATCATGTACATTTTGGCATTTTTCCTGCCCTGTTAATAACTAAAAATCTGTATTGTGTATTGTCCTGTACTGGTAAAAAAGTAAAATATCCTACACATTTATTCAAGGTGGTCAAACTGCACAAGTGAAAAGAGCACAATTATAAAACTGGACATGACAAAATATTAAGGCCTATAGGGCTACACACCTGGCAAAAATATATTTGACCTGTTAAAATAGCAAGCCAAGATCCTATTGCCAGCATTTGATTGAGTATTACTGGGATGAAACATTTGCAGCAGTCTTGTTGTCTTACCTGCATCAGAGGAGCAGTCAGAGGCGACGGAAGGAATCTTCAGAAGGGGAACACGCTGTTTCCGCTTTGGAGTATCACACTGTTGGCTGTAAAGGAACGGGTTACATAATCACTTAACTTTTCTAACACCCGGCCAAACTAGCAATTACCAAGTTGGATTCAGACGTGTTTGATCTCGATTTACTTCACTTTACACCCGGTAAATACTGTAGTTAGTTAGGAATCATAAAGATTCCGTTTCTACAGATTATACACATATGCATTTGTTGACAGGAAGCGTTGTTTTGCGGTGAAACCGCCTATATGGTGGTGGGGTTACTTTCTTAAACCACCAGAACAATGCAAACACAGACTCCCGATGTAATGTCACAAATGTAGTTATCCTGCAGCTTTCACAAATCAAAATGTATTTATATAGCCCTTCGTACATCAGCTGATGTCTCAAAGTGCTGTACAGAAACTCAGCCTAAAACCCCCAAACAGCAAGCAATGCAGGTGTAGAAGATGAAAACGGTGAGCTGAAAACAACATAGCATATAAACATACACTGTATTACACTCTTACCTCCCAAGTCCAGCTAGATTGTTCATGTTTAGGGCCAGATTAGTGACGGGAGACAGTAGATGTGTGGGTCCAGGAGAGAAGAGGTTGATGCAAGGCGAGGTCATCACCGTGTCCGACATGGAGGAAAGGCCCGGGACTCTGTCGGGTCTGCTGGTCAAACGACTGGTGACTGGACCGAAATCTTTAGTAACGTTTTCCAAATCCATCCTTACAAGGTAAATGCAATGATAAGTTCCTTGAGTGGAAATCAATTTAGATGCCTGTTTAGAAAGGCCAAAATATCGGTGAATTATACACAGGCCGAAAAATCAAGCTAACTAACCAAATTAGGAAACTTTGTAGAATGAGTACTAAAGACAAAACAACCATGGCAAGCTGTTTGCAGACCCCGTCTTGGAAAAACCTAAACTTAAAACAACATATTGTCCTAATAAAAGTACATATTTTATATTCTATCAGAGAGCTGTGTACGCTCCCTGACAAGGCACCACTCAAGCTCTGAGGAAGGAAATGCAGCTGACTGTATTTACGTTCAAAATAGAAGCTCACCAGCTCCCAAATGCTTTCGGCCAATCAGAGACGACGTTACATCATAGCTCGTCCAATCAGAGACGACGTTACATCATAGCCCGTCCAATCAGAGACGACGTTACATCCTTGCACGTGCAAATCGGAGACGTCGTTACTATATCCTTGCATGTCCAATCAGAGTCGTCGTTACATCCTTGCACGTTCAATCAGAGGCGTTTTCCTTTCTGCGAGGTTGTCTGGCAGGAACATCGCTAGTGCTATTCGGGATCATTGGGACGTTCATACAATAACCTTAACCCTAAACCCTATAACATCAATCATAACCTTTAACCCTTACACTAACATCAATCATATCCTTAACCCTTACCCTAACATCAATCATAACCTTTAACCCTTACACTAACATCAATCATATCCTTAACCCTTACCCTAACATCAATTATAACCTTTAACCCTTAACACTAACATCAATCATAACCTTTAACCCTTACACTAACATCAATCATAACCTTAACCCTTACCCTAACATCAATCATAACCTTTAACCCTTAACACTAACATCAATCATATCCTTAACCCTTACCCTAACATCAATCATAACCTTTAACCCTTAACACTAACATCAATCATAACCTTTAACCCTTACACTAACATCAATCATAACCTTTAACCCTTACCCTAACATCAATCATAACCTTAACCCTTACCCTAACATCAATCATAACCTTAACCCTAACATCAATCATAACCTTTAACCCTTACCCTAACATCAATCATAACCTTTAACCCTTACCCTAACATCAATCATAACCTTAACCCTAACATCAATCATAACCTTTAACCCTTACCCTAACATCAATCATAACCTTTAACCCTTACCCTAACATAGTAATATATAGTAATATATGCCATTTAGCAGACGCTTTTATCCAAAGCGACTTACAGTCATGTGTGCATACATTCTACGTATGGGTGGTCCCGGGGATCGAACCCACTACCCTGGCGTTACATCAATCATAACCTTAACCCTAACATCAATCATATCCTTAACCCTTACCCTAACATCAATCATAACCTTTAACCCTTACCCTAACATCAATCATAACCTTAACCCTTACCCTAACATCAATCATAACCTTTAACCCTTACCCTAACATCAATCATAACCTTAACCCTTACCCTAACATCAATCATAACCTTTAACCCTTACCCTAACATCAATCATAACCTTTAACCCTTACCCTAACATCAATCATAACCTTAACCCTTACCCTAACATCAATCATAACCTTTAACCCTTAACACTAACATCAATCATAACCTTTAACCCTTACCCTAACATCAATCATAACCTTTAACCCTTACCCTAACATCAATCATAACCTTTAACCCTTACCCTAACATCAATCATAACCTTTAACCCTTACCCTAACATCAATCATATCCTTAACCCTTACCCTAACATCAATCATAACCTTAACCCTAACATCAATCATAACCTTTAACCCTTACCCTAACATCAATCATAACCTTAACCCTAACATCAATCATAACCTTTAATCATAACCTTAACCGTTTAAAATGTCAACTTTAATGTGGTGAAGTAGGAGTTAGGAGGTCCCAATGATTCAGTTGAGACCTTTCAGCATAAAAATGGGATGTCATTGCCTTGACATACTCGTCTAGGAACCAATCAAATTCATGACAGCAGCGTAGTCATGACGGGTAGCCAATGATAATCGTTTTAGAATATGAATTGAGGGTTGTTAACTTCAACCGCCTTTATTCAACGGAGAGAGACGCTTTACTTACGAGTCTCTTACATGAATAACCATAGGTATCTCTAGACAACTCCTATATATCAAGTGTTTGTCACCCGTCCTACTTATATCAGTACATTCGTGACAAATTAAGCATTACGAAACTTCTATTCGATCAAATAAACTTCAAGTAGCAAATATGTTTTGTTTGGGAGGGGGGGGGATTCGACACCCATTGATCTGCATAGAAAAACTCCTTGCCTGGTGGGCGAAACAACGAAAACGCGCCACCTGCTGAAGGGAGACAGATTTTCCACCGAGTTGAGCCTCTCTTCCTCTTCGCCTATAATAAACGCATTCTTCCCGCGGAAGATTTGAAGCGCCGGTTGGAGAATAACCACATGACCAAACACAGCCAATCACACAGCATAAAAACATTCATATGGCGAAGAAACAACTACAGGCACAGAGTTTGATATAGTGTGCTTTGTTTTCAAGACCTCGCAAGTATGATTATAGGACTTCCGGTAAACTAAGTACATACACAACTTTTCACATTCTTATGTTTGGAATCGCACTTGGAAAAATGACAGTTGACTTCCGTTCTCGCTATACGCACTAGATTGAACACAAATGTGCATTTTAGAAGAATATCTATGTCTGCACCTCCATTTGTACCACCTCACGGTAAAGAAACAGACCAGTTGAAAATATTGACGTATGTGGCGCACATAACGCACCGCAGCCTAGTGCGGTACTCCCAACTAGTGTCCCGGACTGCTCCATTGACAATGAATGCTGATGTATCTGGTGGACATGAATCATTAAGAGACGTTTTCAACATACAAACTATATGCCCGAACTCAGAAATAAATTATTCTTCCCTAAAATAACGTAAAACGTTTATTTTGATAGGCGATTTCCCGCATTTATCAGAGTGCCGTTTAGGTAGTCTGATTGCAGATGTGTTCATGTAAACAGGATTATTAGGGAAATCGTTCATCTTGCAAAGCATGTAAACATTTTAATCAAACTATTATATTAATCTGACTATCCACAGTAATCATACTATTTGTGTTAAAGGTATTCAGCGAAATGACGTTTGCCACGAGCAGCACTGCAGATATTGAGATGAAGCCTCATGTCCACCGGATGCATCGGTTCCGGAGGAAGTCATTCATTGCCAATGGAGCAGTCCGGGACGCCAGTTGGGAGTGCCGCACTAGGCTGCGGTGCGTTCGATACTTTCAACTCGTGCATTGCTTCATCGTGTGGTGGTACACAAACGGAAGTACACACAGACTCCAACTAGCTAGCTTTTAGGTAGTTGGAAAGCAAATAACATGTGAGTCAAGTACGGAAAATGTGGCCTAGACATCCAGCAAAACAAAACATACAGTGTCTTCAGAAATAACATATTCAGACCCATTGACTTATAAACCACATTTGGTTGTGTTACAGCCTGAATTCAAAATTGATTAAATTGACTATTTTTCTCACCCATCTACACAGAATACCCCATCATTTGTATTAGTATTTATTAAGGATCCCCATTAGCTAATGCCAAGGCAATACCAGTTGTTTTGTTTGATGGATGGTACAATACCAGTTGTTATGTATTAGTATTTATTAGGGATCTCCATTAGGTCCTGTCAAGACAGCAGCTACTCTTCCTGGGGTTTATTATGGATCCCCATTAGGTCCTGCCAAGACAGCAGCTACTCTTCCTGGGGTTTATTATGGATCCCCATTAGTTCCTGCCAAGACAGCAGCTACTCTTCCTGGGGTTTATTATGGATCCCCATTAGGTCCTGCCAAGACAGCAGCTACTCTTCCTGGGGTTTATTATGGATTCCCATTAGGTCCTGCCAAGACAGCAGCTACTCTTCCTGGGGTTTATTATGGATCCCCATTAGTTCCTGCCAAGACAGCAGCTACTCTTCCTGGGGTTTATTATGGATCCCCATTAGGTCCTGCCAAGACAGCAGCTACTCTTCCTGGGGTTTATTATGGATCCCCATTAGGTCCTGCCAAGACAGCAGCTACTCTTCCTGGGGTTTATTATGGATTCCCATTAGGTCCTGCCAAGACAGCAGCTACTCTTCCTGGGGTTTATTATGGATCCCCATTAGGTCCTGCCAAGACAGCAGCTACTCTTCCTTGGGTCCGGCAACATTAAGGAAGTTACATCCAATTTAAAATATTACATGACATTTCATAACATTTTTCACAACACGTTAAGTGTGTTCCCTCAGGCCACTACTCCACTATCACATATATACAATACAACTTCCACATGTCCATGTATGTAAAGTGCGTGTCATATCATGTGTAAGCCACTGTGCTTCTACACCTGCATTGCTTGCTGTTTGGGGGTTTTAGGCTGGGTTTCTGTACAGCACTTTGAGACATCAGCTGATGTACGAAGGGCTATATAAATACATTTGATTTGATGTGTGTCTGTGTGTGTCTCTTCACAGTCCCTGCTGTTCCATAAGGTGTATTTTTATGTTTTTTTAAATCAAATTTTACTGCTGCATCATTTACCTGATGTGGAATAGAGTTCCATGTAGTCATGGCTCTATGTAGTACTGTGGAATAGAGTTCCATGTAGTCATGGCTCTATGTAGTACTGTGGAATAGAGTTCCATGTAGTCATGGCTCTATGTAGTACTGTGGAATAGAGTTCCGTGTAGTCATGGCTCTATGTAGTACTGTGGAATAGAGTTCCGTGTAGTCATGGCTCTATGTAGTACTGTGGAATAGAGTTCCGTGTAGTCATGGCTCTATGTAGTACTGTGGAATAGAGTTCCATGTAGTCATGGCTCTATGTAGTACTGTGGAATAGAGTTCCGTGTAGTCATGGTTCTATGTAGTACTGTGGAATAGAGTTCCATGTAGTCATGGCTCTATGTAGTACTGTGGAATAGAGTTCCATGTAGTCATGGCTCTATGTAGTACTGTGGAATAGAGTTCCATGTAGTCATGGCTCTATGTAGTACTGTGGAATAGAGTTCCGTGTAGTCATGGTTCTATGTAGTACTGTGGAATAGAGTTCCATGTAGTCATGGCTCTATGTAGTACTGTGGAATAGAGTTCCATGTAGTCATGGCTCTATGTAGTACTGTGGAATAGAGTTCCATGTAGTCATGGCTCTATGTAGTACTGTGGAATAGAGTTCCATGTAGTCATGGCTCTATGTGGTACTGTGGAATAGAGTTCCATGTAGTCATGGCTCTATGTAGTACTGTGGAATAGAGTTCCATGTAGTCATGGCTCAATGTAGTACTGTGGAATAGAGTTCCATGTAGTCATGGCTCTATGTAGTACTGTGGAATAGAGTTCCATGTAGTCATGGCTCTATGTAGTACTGTGGAATAGAGTTCTGTGTAGTCATGGCTCTATGTAGTACTGTGGAATAGAGTTCCGTGTAGTCATGGCTCTATGTAGTACTGTGGAATAGAGTTCCATGTGGTCATGGCCCTATGTAGTACTGTGGAATAGAGTTCCATGTAGTCATGGCTCTATGTAGTACTGTGGAATAGAGTTCCATGTAGTCATGGCTCTATGTAGTACTGTGTGCCTCCCATAGTCTGTTCTTGACTTGAGGATTGTGAAGAGACCTCTGGTGCCATGTCTTGTGGGGTATGCATGGGTGTCCGAGCTGTGTGCCAGTAGTTTAAACAGACAGCTCGGTGCATTCAACATGTCAATACCTCTTCATAAATACAAGTAGTGATGAAGTCAATCTCTCCTCTACTTTGAGCCATGAGAGATTTACATGCATATTATTCATGTTAGCTCTCCGTGTATATTTTAGGGCCAGTCGTGCTGCCCTGTTCTGAGACAATTGTGATTTTCAGAGGTCCTTCTTTGTGGCACATGACCACACGACTGACCAGTAGTCCAGGTGCTACAAAACTAGGGCCTGTAGGACCTGCCTTGTTTATAGTGTTGGTAAAAAGCTAGAAACTAGGGCCTGTAGGACCTGCCTTGTTGATAGTGATGTTAAGAAGGTAGAAACTAGGACCTGTAGGACCTGCCTTGTTGATAGTGTTGTTAAGAAGGTAGAAACTAGGGCCTGTAGGACCTGCCTTGTTTATAGTGTTGGTAAAAAGGTAGAAACTAGAGTCTATAGGACCTGCCTTGTTTATAGTGTTGGTAAAAAGGTAGAAACTAGGACCTGTAGGACCTGCCTTGTTTATAGTGTTGGTAAAAAGGTAGAAACTAGAGTCTATAGGACCTGCCTTGTTTATAGTGTTGGTAAAAGGGTAGAAACTAGGACCTGTAGGACCTGCCTTGTTTATAGTGTTGGTAAAAAGGTAGAAACTAGGACCTGTAGGACTTGCCTTGTTTATAGTGTTGGTAAAAAGATAGAAACTAGGGCCTGTAGGACCTGCCTTGTTTATAGTGTTGGTAAAAAGGTAGAAACTAGGACCTGTAGGACCTGCCTTGTTTATAGTGTTGGTAAAAAGGTAGAAACTAGGTTCTGTAGGACCTGCCTTGTTTATAGTGTTGGTAAAAAGGTAGAAACTAGGACCTGTAGGACCTGCCTTGTTTATAGTGTTGGTAAAAAGGTAGAAACTAGGACCTGTAGGACCTGCCTTGTTTATAGTGTTGGTAAAAAGGTAGAAACTAGGACCTGTAGGACCTGCCTTGTTTATAGTGTTGGTAAAATGGCAGAGTAGCGCTTTATTATGGTTTGTTTTCATTGCTTTACTGGGAAGCTTAGCAGAAGTAGACATGCTCATGTTATTTATGTTAATGTCACTGCTATGACAGGTCAGAATAATTAGAATCAATGTCACTTCTATGACAGGTCAGAATAATTAGAATCAATGTCACTTCTATGACTGGTCAGAATAGTTAGAATCAATGTCACTGCTATGACAGGACAGAATAGTTAGAATCAATGACACCGTTGTCTGGCGCCACTTACTGGTCATTTTAAGCACTCAAAGTTCAATTACATTTGTTTCGATGCACCTCCTTATATTCTCCACAGGCTGGCACTGTAGGACTGGTTAGTGATTGCATGGGGTGAGGATGACCTTTCACCAGTGTAACAATTTCAAAGTTCAAACAAAGTTCAATGGAGTTGATGAGGGAAGTGAGGAATGGGAGAAGGTGTCCAGAGATGGTCTGGAGAAGGGAGGAGAGAATGTGGTCGAGTGGGTAGGTTGTCAGGAGGTCAGACCTCACTGGTTGCAGGACTTTAACATTTTGCTCATCTGAAAAAAACACTGAGTTGGTGAAAGCAATATGGTGGATGGTACCAGGAATCTGCATTTAATCTCAGTCCGAATGGAGGAAAGGAGACAAGGGGACAAGGAGAGGAAGCCACTGTAGACTATAGAGATGCTCCCTTGTCTAGTGTGGCTTTGACAGTCTTCTCCTACTATGACCACTAGATATCCCTAGAGGCCTAATGGAGGCAGGAGAGGAAGCCACTGTTGCCGAACGACCCAATACCACCAGAGATATGTATATAATTATGAGTTACTCATGTCTCCTCCCTAACGATGGGGCTTATCGCTGTCCCAAAGGTGAAACCTCTCGCTTCACCTCTACCACTCTGGAAATGCTCTCTCCCAAAGTGTAGGAAGAAGTGGTGTAAGAGATATGAAGAAACTCTCTCCAGTCCAGGGTTACATCAATCCAATACTTAGAAATGTGAGGGAAGGACTTCTAGAGCATTAGGATGAAGAGTAGGAGATGCACCCGAGACTTTCCCGTCATGTCACTAGATATCTAGAAGCAGGTCCTTTAGCCAGCTCAGCCTGTGTGGTCCTATTTAATATCAAACTAGTGACCACCATCTTCCTCCTAAATACTCATTAGCCATTGCCCCTTTCTAATGGCCTCTGGTATTTGTGTTTATTATGGATCCCCATTAGTTCCTGTTGCCAAGGCAGCAGCTACTCTTCCTGGGGTTTATTATGGATCCACATTAGTTCCTGCCAAGGCAGCAGCTACTCTTCCTGGGGTTTATTATGGATCCCCATTAGTTCCTGCCAAGGCAGCAGCTACTCTTCCTGGGGTTTATTATGGATCCCCATTAGTTCCTGCCAAGGCAGCAGCTACTCTTCCTGGGGTTTATTATGGATCCCCATTAGTTCCTGCCAAGGCAGCAGCTACTCTTCCTGGGGTTTATTATGGATCCCCATTAGTTCCTGCCAAGGCAGCATCTACTCTTCCTGGGGTTTATTATGGATCCCCATTAGTTCCTGCCAAGGCAGCAGCTACTCTTCCTTGGGTTTATTATGGATCCCCATTAGTTCCTGTCAAGGCAGCAGCTACTCTTCCTGGGGTTTATTATGGATCCCCATTAGTTCCTGCCAAGGCAGCAGCTACTCTTCCTTGGGTTTATTATGGATCCCCATTAGTTCCTGTCATGGCAGCAGCTACTCTTCCTGGGGTCCAGCAACATAATGAGACCTGTTATGAGGCCTGTTCTAAGGCCTGTTGTGAGGCCTTTTATGAGGCCTGTTATGAGGCCGGTTGTCTTGTCTGTGTTGACGACAGACTGGCTAGTAGTCACCATCATTATTAGCCTGTTCATGATAGAACATTAATTTCAGTCTGTCTGGTGTTTCTCCATGGATACAGGGTATTTGATCTTCCTAGTGTCCTGATTGGCTCAAAGGGACACCTTTGTCTCAGCGGAATGTAGCAGTTTTCTCCATGGATACAGGGTATTTGATCTTCCTAGTGTTCTGATTGGATCAAAGGAACACCTTGGTCTCTCAGCAGGATGCAGCGGTTTATGTGCACCTAAAGATAGTTAGCTATGGACTGAGACTGGGGTCTATGGAAAGACAATGCTCATTGAGATCGTTCACACATTTCTGTGAATGCCAAGTGCAACTTGATACGCATCTATGAAATCTTTTCAGAACCACAATGAGCAGGGTCTCATCTGTGTTCTCTTCTTTTAATTCTATCAGTATTCTGTCAATTTCAATGGATTAGTATAACATCACGTCACCTCCTCACCCTTCTGCCTGCCATCTCCACCTCCTCCACCTCCACCTACTCATCCACCTCCTCCTCCACCTCACCCTACACCTCCTCCACCTCCTCCTCACCTTCCTGCCTGCCACCTCCACCTCCTCACCCTCCTCCACCTCCTCCTCACCCTCCTCACCCTCCTGCCTGCCACCTTCCACCTCCACCTCCACCTCACCATCCACCTCCTCCTCCACCTCCTGATGCCTGCCACCTCCACCTCCTCCTCACCTTCCACCTCCTCCTCCACCTCCTCACCCTCCTGCCCCTCCACCTCCAACTCCTCACCCTCCATCTCCTCCTCCATCTCCTCACCCTCCACCACCTCCTCCACCTTCTCCACCTCCTCACACTCCACCTCCACCTCCTCACCCTCCACCATCTCCTCCACCTCCTCCACCTCCTCACCCTCCTGCCTGCCATCTCCACTTCCTCACCCTCCACCTCCTCACCCTCCACCACCTCCTCAACCTCCTCACCCTCCACCACCTCCTCCACCTCCTCACGCTCCAACACCTCCTCCACCTCCTCCTCCTCACCCTCCACTTCCTCACCATTCCGCCTGCCACCTCCACCTCCTCACCCTCCACCATCACCTCCACCTCCACCTCCTCACCCTCCACCTCCACCTCCTCACCCTCCACCTCCACCTCCTCATCATCCACCACCTCCTCCACCTCCTCACCCTCCTCACCCTCCACCTCCTCACCCTCCACCTCCTCCTCCACCTCCTCATCATCCACCATCTCCTCACCCTCCACCTCCTCACCCTCCACCTCCTCCTCCACCACCTCTTCCACCTCCTCACCCTCCACGTCCTCACCCTCCACGGCCTCCTCCACCTCCTCACCCTCCACCTCCTCACCCTCCACCTCCTCCTCCACCTCCTCATCATCCACCACCTCCTCCACCTCCTCACCCTCCACCTCCTCCTCCACCTCCTCACCCTCCACCTCCTCACCCTCCACCACCTCCTCACCCTCCACCACCTCCTCCACCCCCTCACCCTCCACTTCCACCTCCTCACCCTCCACCTCATCACCCTCCACCACCTGCTCCACCTCCTCACCCTCCACCACCTCCTCCACCTCCTCACCCTCCACCTCCACCTCCTCACCCTTCACCTCCTCCTCCACCTCCTCACCCTTCACTTCCACCTCCTCACCCTCCACCTCCTCCTCCACCTCCTCCTCCATCTCCTCACCCTCCACCACCTCCTCCACCTCCTCACCTTCCACCTCCTCCTCCATCTCCTCACCCTCCACCACCTCCTCCACCTCCTCCACCTCCTCACCCTTCACCTCCTCCTCCACCTCCTCACCCTCAACCATCTCCTCCACCTCCTCACCCTCCACCTCCACCTCCTCACCCTTCACCTCCTCCTCCACCTCCTCACCCTTCACCACCTCCTCCACCTCCTCACCCTTCACCTCCACCTCCTCACCCTCCACCTCCTCCTCCACCTCCTCCTCCATCTCCTCACCTTTCACCTCCTCCTCCATCTCCTCACCCTCCACCACCTCCTCACCCTTCACCTCCTCCTCCACCTCCTCACCCTTCACCACCACCTCCTCCACCTTCACCTCCACCTCCTCACCCTCCACCTCCTCACACTCCACCACCTCCTCCACCTCCTCACCCTCCACCTCCTAACACTCAACCTCCTCCTCCACCTCCTCACCCTCCACCACCTCTTCCACCTCCTCACCCTCCACCTCCTCACCCTCCACCACCTCCTCCACCTCCTCACCCTCCACCTCATCACCCTCCACCACCTCCTCCACCTCCTCACCCTCCACCACCTCCTCACCCTCAACCACCTCCTCTACCTCCACCACTTCCACCTCCTCACCCTTCACCTCCTCCACCTCCACCTCCTCACCCTCCACCTCCTCCTCCACCTCCTCACCCTCCACCACCTCCTCCACCTCCTCCACCTCCTCACCCTTCACCTCCTCCTCCACCTCCTCACCCTCAACCATCTCCTCCACCTCCTCACCCTCCACCTCCACCTCCTCACCCTTCACCTCCTCCTCCACCTCCTCACCCTTCACCACCTCCTCCACCTCCTCACCCTTCACCTCCACCTCCTCACCCTCCACCTCCTCCTCCACCTCCTCCTCCATCTCCTCACCTTTCACCTCCTCCTCCATCTCCTCACCCTCCACCACCTCCTCCACCTCCTCACCCTTCACCTCCTCCTCCACCTCCTCACCCTTCACCACCACCTCCTCCACCTTCACCTCCACCTCCTCACCCTCCACCTCCTCACACTCCACCACCTCCTCCACCTCCTCACCCTCCACCTCCTAACACTAAAACTCCTCCTCCACCTCCTCACCCTCCACCACCTCTTCCACCTCCTCACCCTCCACCTCCTAACCCTCCACCTCCTCACCCTCCACCACCTCCTCCACCCCTCACCCTCCACATCCACCTCCTCACCCTCCACCTCATCACCCTCCACCACCTCCTCCACCTCCTCACCCTCCACCACCTCCTCCACCTCCTCACCCTCAACCACCTCCTCTACCTCCACCACTTCCACCTCCTCACCCTTCACCTCCTCCACCTCCTCACCCTTCACCTCCACCTCCTCACCCTCCACCTCCTCCTCCACCTCCTCACACTCCATCACCTCCTCCACCACCTCCTCCACCCCCTCACCCTCCACATCCACCTCCTCACCCTCCACCTCATCACCCTCAACCACCTCCTCCACCTCCTCACCCTCCACCTCCTCACCCTTCACCTCCTCCTCCACCTCCTCACCCTTCACCTCCACCTCCTCCACCTCCTCACCCTTCACCTCCACCTCCTCCACGTCCTCACCCTTCACATCCACCTCCTCCACCTCCTCACCCTTCACCTCCACCTCCTCCACCTCCTCACCCTTCACATCCACCTCCTCCTCCACCTCCTCACCCTCCACCTCCTCACCCTTCGATTTCTGGTGAAAATATATTTGCATTGTGTTCCATGGAGCTGAATAATGAAAAGGTTGACATGATGACCATAATGTAATCTCTTATCCACGTTGAATAATGAAAAGGTTGACATGATGACCATAATGTAATCTCTTATCCACGTTGAATAATGCAGAAGCCTTATTTCACTATAAACCCAACAGGGGAAAGAGAGACAGGAAGTGACGTGTGGATATAATATAAGCAGACAGAGAATGTGAAGGGAGGAAATGGCCTTCCAGTATAATCCTAGTTAGAGAAGGACAGAGCATTCAGCTCTCATCTCCAGGGTGATGCCTCTGTCCTTTCACTACAGAGCCCTACAGGAGGCAGGAACAGTTAGTAGACAGCCTGCATCCCAAATGGAATCCTATTCCCTATATACAGTAGTTCACTAATGGGCCCTGCTCAAAATGAGTGCAGTATAAAGGTAATAGGGGCCATTTGGCTCACACAGGAAGTGTCAACACAAGTGTGGTGTTAAAGTTCAGCCCTTCAATTCTCACCTCCATTAAATGCTGTTTATATGTAGAACCCCCAGACCACCTGGGAGGAGGCTGTCATGACAGGTTACCACAGAGTCCCATTCACTAACAGTTTACCACAGAGTCCCATTGACTAACAGGTTACCACAGTCTCATTCACTAACAGGTTACCACAGAGTCCCATTCACTAACAGGTTACCACAGAGTCTCATTGACTAACAGGTTACCACAGTCTCATTCACTAACAGGTTACCACAGAGTCCCATTCACTAACAGGTTACCACAGAGTCTCATTGACTAACAGGTTACCACAGTCTCATTGACTAACAGGTTACCACAGTCTCATTGACTAACAGGTTACCACAGAGTCTCATTCACTAACAGGTTACCACAGAGTCTCATTCACTAACAGGTTACCACAGAGTCTCATTCACTAACAGGTTACCACAGTCTCATTGACTAACAGGTTACCACAGTCTCATTGACTAACAGGTTACCACAGTCTCATTGACTAACAGGTTACCACAGTCTCATTGACTAACAGGTTACCACAGAGTCTCATTCACTAACAGGTTACCACAGAGTCTCATTCACTAACAGGTTACCACAGAGTCTCATTCACTAACAGGTTACCACAGTCTCATTGACTAACAGGTTACCACAGTCTCATTGACTAACAGGTTACCACAGTCTCATTGACTAACAGGTTACCACAGAGTCCCATACACTAACAGGTTACCACAGTCTCATTCACTAACAGGTTACCACAGTCCCATTGACTAACAGGTTACCACAGTCTCATTGACTAACAGGTTACCACAGTCTCATTGACTAACAGGTTACCACAGTCTCATTGACTAACAGGTTACCACAGTCTCATTCACTAACAGGTTACCACAGAGTCTCATTCACTAACAGGTTACCACAGAGTCTCATTCACTAACAGGTTACCACAGAGTCCCATTCACTAACAGGTTACCACAGAGTCTCATTCACTAACAGGTTACCACAGAGTCCCATTCACTAACAGGTTACCACAGAGTCTCATTCACTAACAGGTTACCACAGAGTCCCATTCACTAACAGGTTACCACAGAGTCTCATTCACTAACAGGTTACCACAGAGTCTCATTCACTAACAGGTTACCACAGTCTCATTCACTAACAGGTTACCACAGTCTCATTGACTAACAGGTTACCACAGTCTCATTGACTAACAGGTTACCACAGAGTCTCATTCACTAACAGGTTACCACAGAGTCTCATTCACTAACAGGTTACCACAGAGTCTCATTGACTAACAGGTTACCACAGAGTCTCATTGACTAACAGGTTACCACAGTCTCATTCACTAACAGGTTACCACAGTCTCATTCACTAACAGGTTACCACAGAGTCTCATTCACTAACAGGTTACCACAGAGTCTCATTCACTAACAGGTTACCACAGAGTCTCATTCACTAACAGGTTACCACAGAGTCTCATTGACTAACAGGTTACCACAGAGTCTCATTCACTAACAGGTTACCACAGAGTCTCATTGACTAACAGGTTACCACAGAGTCTCATTGACTAACAGGTTACCACAGAGTCTCATTCACTAACAGGTTACCACAGAGTCTCATTCACTAACAGGTTACCACAGAGTCTCATTGACTAACAGGTTACCACAGAGTCTCATTCACTAACAGGTTACCACAGAGTCTCATTCACTAACAGGTTACCACAGAGTCTCATTGACTAACAGGTTACCACAGAGTCTCATTCACTAACAGGTTACCACAGAGTCTCATTGACTAACAGGTTACCACAGAGTCTCATTGACTAACAGGTTACCACAGAGTCTCATTCACTAACAGGTTACCACAGAGTCCCATTCACTAACAGGTTACCACAGAGTCCCATTCACTAACAGGTTACCACAGAGTCTCATTCACTAACAGGTTACCACAGAGTCTCATTCACTAACAGGTTACCACAGAGTCTCATTCACTAACAGGTTACCACAGAGTCTCATTCACTAACAGGTTACCACAGAGTCTCATTGACTAACAGGTTACCACAGAGTCTCATTGACTAACAGGTTACCACAGAGTCTCATTCACTAACAGGTTACCACAGAGTCTCATTCACTAACAGGTTACCACAGAGTCTCATTCACTAACAGGTTACCACAGAGTCTCATTCACTAACAGGTTACCACAGAGTCTCATTCACTAACAGGTTACCACAGAGTCCCATTCACTAACAGGTTACCACAGAGTCTCATTCACTAACAGGTTACCACAGAGTCTCATTGACTAACAGGTTACCACAGAGTCTCATTCACTAACAGGTTACCACAGAGTCTCATTCACTAACAGGTTACCACAGAGTCTCATTCACTAACAGGTTACCACAGAGTCTCATTCACTAACAGGTTACCACAGAGTCCCATTCACTAACAGGTTACCACAGAGTCCCATTCACTAACAGGTTACCACAGAGTCTCATTCACTAACAGGTTACCACAGAGTCCCATTCACTAACAGGTTACCACAGAGTCCCATTCACTAACAGGTTACCACAGAGTCTCATTCACTAACAGGTTACCACAGAGTCTCATTGACTAACAGGTTACCACAGAGTCTCATTCACTAACAGGTTACCACAGAGTCCCATTCACTAACAGGTTACCACAGAGTCTCATTCACTAACAGGTTACCACAGAGTCCCATTCACTAACAGGTTACCACAGAGTCCCATTCACTAACAGGTTACCACAGAGTCTCATTCACTAACAGGTTACCACAGAGTCTCATTGACTAACAGGTTACCACAGAGTCTCATTCACTAACGGGTTACCACAGAGTCCCATTCACTAACAGGTTACCACATAGTCCCATTCACTAACAGGTTACCACAGAGTCCCATTCACTAACAGGTTACCACAGAGTCCCATTCACTAACAGGTTACCACAGAGTCCCATTCACTAACAGGTTACCACAGCATGTCTTCACTAACAGGTTACCACAGAGTCCCATTCACTAACAGATTACCACAGAGTCCCATTCACTAACAGGTTACCACAGAGTCTCATTGACTAACAGGTTACCACAGAGTCCCATTCACTAACAGGTTACCACAGAGTCCCATTCACTAACAGGTTACCACAGAGTCCCATTCACTAACAGGTTACCACAGAGTCCCATTCACTAACAGGTTACCACAGAGTCCCATTCACTAACAGGTTACCACAGCATGTCTTCACTAACAGGTTACCACAGAGTCTCATTCACTAACAGGTTACCACAGAGTCTCATTGACTAACAGGTTACCACAGAGTCCCATTCACTAACAGGTTACCACAGAGTCCCATTCACTAACAGGTTACCACAGAGTCCCATTCACTAACAGGTTACCACAGAGTCCCATTCACTAACAGGTTACCACAGAGTCTCATTCACTAACAGGTTACCACAGAGTCCCATTCACTAACAGGTTACCACAGAGTCCCATTCACTAACAGGTTACCACAGAGTCCCATTCACTAACAGGTTACCACAGAGTCCCATTCACTAACAGGTTACCACAGAGTCTCATTCACTAACAGGTTACCACAGAGTCTCATTCACTAACAGGTTACCACAGAGTCCCATTCACTAACAGGTTACCACAGAGTCCCATTCACTAACAGGTTACCACAGAGTCTCATTCACTAACAGGTTACCACAGAGTCTCATTCACTAACAGGTTACCACAGAGTCTCATTCACTAACAGGTTACCACAGAGTCTCATTCACTAACAGGTTACCACAGAGTCTCATTGACTAACAGGTTACCACAGAGTCTCATTGACTAACAGGTTACCACAGAGTCTCATTCACTAACAGGTTACCACAGAGTCTCATTCACTAACGGGTTACCACAGAGTCCCATTCACTAACAGGTTACCACAGAGTCCCATTCACTAACAGGTTACCACAGAGTCTCATTGACTAACAGGTTACCACAGAGTCCCATTCACTAACAGGTTACCACAGAGTCCCATTCACTAACAGATTACCACAGAGTCTCATTGACTAACAGGTTACCACAGAGTCCCATTCACTAACAGGTTACCACAGAGTCCCATTCACTAACAGGTTACCACAGAGTCCCATTCACTAACAGGTTACCACAGAGTCCCATTCACTAACAGGTTACCACAGAGTCTCATTCACTAACAGGTTACCACAGAGTCCCATTCACTAACAGGTTACCACAGAGTCTCATTCACTAACAGGTTACCACAGAGTCCCATTCACTAACAGGTTACCACAGAGTCCCATTCACTAACAGGTTACCACAGAGTCTCATTCACTAACAGCTTACCACAGAGTCTCATTGACTAACGGGTTACCACAGAGTCTCATTCACTAACGGGTTACCACAGAGTCCCATTCACTAACAGGTTACCACATAGTCCCATTCACTAACAGGTTACCACAGAGTCCCATTCACTAACAGGTTACCACAGAGTCCCATTCACTAACAGGTTACCACAGAGTCCCATTCACTAACAGGTTACCACAGCATGTCTTCACTAACAGGTTACCACAGAGTCCCATTCACTAACAGATTACCACAGAGTCCCATTCACTAACAGGTTACCACAGAGTCTCATTGACTAACAGGTTACCACAGAGTCCCATTCACTAACAGGTTACCACAGAGTCCCATTCACTAACAGGTTACCACAGAGTCCCATTCACTAACAGGTTACCACAGAGTCCCATTCACTAACAGGTTACCACAGAGTCCCATTCACTAACAGGTTACCACAGCATGTCTTCACTAACAGGTTACCACAGAGTCTCATTCACTAACAGGTTACCACAGAGTCTCATTGACTAACAGGTTACCACAGAGTCCCATTCACTAACAGGTTACCACAGAGTCCCATTCACTAACAGGTTACCACAGAGTCCCATTCACTAACAGGTTACCACAGAGTCCCATTCACTAACAGGTTACCACAGAGTCTCATTCACTAACAGGTTACCACAGAGTCCCATTCACTAACAGGTTACCACAGAGTCCCATTCACTAACAGGTTACCACAGAGTCCCATTCACTAACAGGTTACCACAGAGTCCCATTCACTAACAGGTTACCACAGAGTCTCATTCACTAACAGGTTACCACAGAGTCTCATTCACTAACAGGTTACCACAGAGTCCCATTCACTAACAGGTTACCACAGAGTCCCATTCACTAACAGGTTACCACAGAGTCTCATTCACTAACAGGTTACCACAGAGTCTCATTCACTAACAGGTTACCACAGAGTCTCATTCACTAACAGGTTACCACAGAGTCTCATTCACTAACAGGTTACCACAGAGTCTCATTGACTAACAGGTTACCACAGAGTCTCATTGACTAACAGGTTACCACAGAGTCTCATTCACTAACAGGTTACCACAGAGTCTCATTCACTAACGGGTTACCACAGAGTCCCATTCACTAACAGGTTACCACAGAGTCCCATTCACTAACAGGTTACCACAGAGTCTCATTGACTAACAGGTTACCACAGAGTCCCATTCACTAACAGGTTACCACAGAGTCCCATTCACTAACAGATTACCACAGAGTCTCATTGACTAACAGGTTACCACAGAGTCCCATTCACTAACAGGTTACCACAGAGTCCCATTCACTAACAGGTTACCACAGAGTCCCATTCACTAACAGGTTACCACAGAGTCTCATTGACTAACAGGTTACCACAGAGTCTCATTGACTAACAGGTTACCACAGAGTCTCATTCACTAACAGGTTACCACAGAGTCTCATTGACTAACAGGTTACCACAGAGTCTCATTGACTAACAGGTTACCACAGAGTCCCATTCACTAACAGGTTACCACAGAGTCTCATTCACTAACAGGTTACCACAGAGTCCCATTCACTAACAGGTTACCACAGAGTCCCATTCACTAACAGGTTACCACAGAGTCTCATTCACTAACAGGTTACCACAGAGTCTCATTCACTAACAGGTTACCACAGAGTCTCATTCACTAACAGGTTACCACAGAGTCTCATTCACTAACAGGTTACCACAGAGTCTCATTGACTAACAGGTTACCACAGAGTCTCATTGACTAACAGGTTACCACAGAGTCTCATTCACTAACAGGTTACCACAGAGTCTCATTCACTAACAGGTTACCACAGAGTCTCATTCACTAACAGGTTACCACAGAGTCTCATTCACTAACAGGTTACCACAGAGTCTCATTCACTAACAGGTTACCACAGAGTCCCATTCACTAACAGGTTACCACAGAGTCTCATTCACTAACAGGTTACCACAGAGTCTCATTGACTAACAGGTTACCACAGAGTCTCATTCACTAACAGGTTACCACAGAGTCTCATTCACTAACAGGTTACCACAGAGTCTCATTCACTAACAGGTTACCACAGAGTCTCATTCACTAACAGGTTACCACAGAGTCCCATTCACTAACAGGTTACCACAGAGTCCCATTCACTAACAGGTTACCACAGAGTCTCATTCACTAACAGGTTACCACAGAGTCCCATTCACTAACAGGTTACCACAGAGTCCCATTCACTAACAGGTTACCACAGAGTCTCATTCACTAACAGGTTACCACAGAGTCTCATTGACTAACAGGTTACCACAGAGTCTCATTCACTAACAGGTTACCACAGAGTCCCATTCACTAACAGGTTACCACAGAGTCTCATTCACTAACAGGTTACCACAGAGTCCCATTCACTAACAGGTTACCACAGAGTCCCATTCACTAACAGGTTACCACAGAGTCTCATTCACTAACAGGTTACCACAGAGTCTCATTGACTAACAGGTTACCACAGAGTCTCATTCACTAACGGGTTACCACAGAGTCCCATTCACTAACAGGTTACCACATAGTCCCATTCACTAACAGGTTACCACAGAGTCCCATTCACTAACAGGTTACCACAGAGTCCCATTCACTAACAGGTTACCACAGAGTCCCATTCACTAACAGGTTACCACAGCATGTCTTCACTAACAGGTTACCACAGAGTCCCATTCACTAACAGATTACCACAGAGTCCCATTCACTAACAGGTTACCACAGAGTCTCATTGACTAACAGGTTACCACAGAGTCCCATTCACTAACAGGTTACCACAGAGTCCCATTCACTAACAGGTTACCACAGAGTCCCATTCACTAACAGGTTACCACAGAGTCCCATTCACTAACAGGTTACCACAGAGTCCCATTCACTAACAGGTTACCACAGCATGTCTTCACTAACAGGTTACCACAGAGTCTCATTCACTAACAGGTTACCACAGAGTCTCATTGACTAACAGGTTACCACAGAGTCCCATTCACTAACAGGTTACCACAGAGTCCCATTCACTAACAGGTTACCACAGAGTCCCATTCACTAACAGGTTACCACAGAGTCCCATTCACTAACAGGTTACCACAGAGTCTCATTCACTAACAGGTTACCACAGAGTCCCATTCACTAACAGGTTACCACAGAGTCCCATTCACTAACAGGTTACCACAGAGTCCCATTCACTAACAGGTTACCACAGAGTCCCATTCACTAACAGGTTACCACAGAGTCTCATTCACTAACAGGTTACCACAGAGTCTCATTCACTAACAGGTTACCACAGAGTCCCATTCACTAACAGGTTACCACAGAGTCCCATTCACTAACAGGTTACCACAGAGTCTCATTCACTAACAGGTTACCACAGAGTCTCATTCACTAACAGGTTACCACAGAGTCTCATTCACTAACAGGTTACCACAGAGTCTCATTCACTAACAGGTTACCACAGAGTCTCATTGACTAACAGGTTACCACAGAGTCTCATTGACTAACAGGTTACCACAGAGTCTCATTCACTAACAGGTTACCACAGAGTCTCATTCACTAACGGGTTACCACAGAGTCCCATTCACTAACAGGTTACCACAGAGTCCCATTCACTAACAGGTTACCACAGAGTCTCATTGACTAACAGGTTACCACAGAGTCCCATTCACTAACAGGTTACCACAGAGTCCCATTCACTAACAGATTACCACAGAGTCTCATTGACTAACAGGTTACCACAGAGTCCCATTCACTAACAGGTTACCACAGAGTCCCATTCACTAACAGGTTACCACAGAGTCCCATTCACTAACAGGTTACCACAGAGTCCCATTCACTAACAGGTTACCACAGAGTCTCATTCACTAACAGGTTACCACAGAGTCCCATTCACTAACAGGTTACCACAGAGTCTCATTCACTAACAGGTTACCACAGAGTCCCATTCACTAACAGGTTACCACAGAGTCCCATTCACTAACAGGTTACCACAGAGTCTCATTCACTAACAGGTTACCACAGAGTCTCATTGACTAACGGGTTACCACAGAGTCTCATTCACTAACGGGTTACCACAGAGTCCCATTCACTAACAGGTTACCACATAGTCCCATTCACTAACAGGTTACCACAGAGTCCCATTCACTAACAGGTTACCACAGAGTCCCATTCACTAACAGGTTACCACAGAGTCCCATTCACTAACAGGTTACCACAGCATGTCTTCACTAACAGGTTACCACAGAGTCCCATTCACTAACAGATTACCACAGAGTCCCATTCACTAACAGGTTACCACAGAGTCTCATTGACTAACAGGTTACCACAGAGTCCCATTCACTAACAGGTTACCACAGAGTCCCATTCACTAACAGGTTACCACAGAGTCCCATTCACTAACAGGTTACCACAGAGTCCCATTCACTAACAGGTTACCACAGAGTCCCATTCACTAACAGGTTACCACAGCATGTCTTCACTAACAGGTTACCACAGAGTCTCATTCACTAACAGGTTACCACAGAGTCTCATTGACTAACAGGTTACCACAGAGTCCCATTCACTAACAGGTTACCACAGAGTCCCATTCACTAACAGGTTACCACAGAGTCCCATTCACTAACAGGTTACCACAGAGTCCCATTCACTAACAGGTTACCACAGAGTCTCATTCACTAACAGGTTACCACAGAGTCCCATTCACTAACAGGTTACCACAGAGTCCCATTCACTAACAGGTTACCACAGAGTCCCATTCACTAACAGGTTACCACAGAGTCCCATTCACTAACAGGTTACCACAGAGTCTCATTCACTAACAGGTTACCACAGAGTCTCATTCACTAACAGGTTACCACAGAGTCCCATTCACTAACAGGTTACCACAGAGTCCCATTCACTAACAGGTTACCACAGAGTCTCATTCACTAACAGGTTACCACAGAGTCTCATTCACTAACAGGTTACCACAGAGTCTCATTCACTAACAGGTTACCACAGAGTCTCATTCACTAACAGGTTACCACAGAGTCTCATTGACTAACAGGTTACCACAGAGTCTCATTGACTAACAGGTTACCACAGAGTCTCATTCACTAACAGGTTACCACAGAGTCTCATTCACTAACGGGTTACCACAGAGTCCCATTCACTAACAGGTTACCACAGAGTCCCATTCACTAACAGGTTACCACAGAGTCTCATTGACTAACAGGTTACCACAGAGTCCCATTCACTAACAGGTTACCACAGAGTCCCATTCACTAACAGATTACCACAGAGTCTCATTGACTAACAGGTTACCACAGAGTCCCATTCACTAACAGGTTACCACAGAGTCCCATTCACTAACAGGTTACCACAGAGTCCCATTCACTAACAGGTTACCACAGAGTCCCATTCACTAACAGGTTACCACAGAGTCTCATTCACTAACAGGTTACCACAGAGTCCCATTCACTAACAGGTTACCACAGAGTCCCATTCACTAACAGGTTACCACAGAGTCCCATTCACTAACAGGTTACCACAGAGTCTCATTCACTAACAGGTTACCACAGAGTCCCATTCACTAACAGGTTACAACAGAGTCTCATTCACTAACAGGTTACCACAGAGTCTCATTCACTAACAGGTTACCACAGAGTCCCATTCACTAACAGGTTACCACAGAGTCCCATTCACTAACAGGTTACCACAGAGTCTCATTGACTAACAGGTTACCACAGAGTCTCATTGACTAACAGGTTACCACAGAGTCTCATTCACTAACAGGTTACCACAGAGTCTCATTCACTAACGGGTTACCACAGAGTCCCATTCACTAACAGGTTACCACAGAGTCCCATTCACTAACAGGTTACCACAGAGTCCCATTCACTAACAGGTTACCACAGAGTCCCATTCACTAACAGGTTACCACAGCATGTCTTCACTAACAGGTTACCACAGAGTCTCATTATATACTAGAGTTGGTCCAATTAGGGTCAAGATGTAAACCAGATGATTGAAAGTTTGAATTTAGAGCAAAACCTATTTTTTTATTTACTTGACCTTTATTTAACCAGGCAAGTCAGTTAAGAACAAATTCTTATTTTCAATGACGGCCTGGGAACAGTGGGTTAACTGCCTGTTCAGGGGCAGAACGACAGATTTGTACCTTGTCAGCTTGGGGGTTTGAACCCTGCAGGGTTTGAACCCTGCCGTCTTGAGACAATTGAGACATGGATTGTGTATGTGTGCTATTCAGAGGGTGAATGGACAAGACAAACTATTAAAGTGCCTTTGAACGGGGTATGGAAGTATGTGCCAGGTAGACCAGTTTGTGTCAAGAACTGCAACGCTGCTGGGTTTTTCACGCTGAACAGTTTCCTGTGTGTGTCAAGAATGGTCCACCAGCCAAAGGATATCCAGCCAACTTGACATAACTGTGGGAAGCATTGGAGTCAACATGGGCCAGCATTCCTGTGGAACGCTTTTGACACCTTGTAGAGTCAACATGGACCAGCATCCCTGTGGAACGCTTTTGACACCTTGTAGAGTCCATGTCCCGACGAATTGAGGCTGATCTGAGGGCAAAAGGGGGAGCAACTCAATATTAGGAAGGTGTTCCTAATCTTTTGTATACTCAGTGTATGTATTAATATATACAGTCATGGACAAAAGTTTTGAGAATGACACAAATATTAATTTCTACAAAATTTGCTGCTTCAGTGTCTTTAGATATTTTTGTCCGATGTTACTATGGAATACTGAAGTATAATTACAAGCATTTCATAAGTGTCAAAGGCTTTTATTGACAATTACATGAAGTTGATGCAAAGAGTCAATATTTGCAGTGTTGACCCTTCTTTTTCAAGACCTCTGCAATCCACCCTGGCATGCTGTCAATTAACTTCTGGGCCACATCCTGACTGATGGCAGCCCATTCTTGCATGATCAGTGCTTGGAGTCTGTCAGAATTTGTGGGTTTTTGTTTATCCACCTGCCTCTTGAGGATTGACCACAAGTTCTCAATGAGATTAAGGTCTGGGGAGTTTCCCAGCCGTGGACCCAAAAGATCGATGTTTTGTTCCCAGAGCCACATAGTTATCACTTTTGCCTTATGGCAAGGTGCTCCATCATGCTGGAAAAGGCATTATTCATCAACAAACTGTTCCTGGATTGTTGGGAGAAGTTTCTCTCGAAGGATGTGTTGGTACCATTCTTTATTCATGGCTGTGTTCTTAGGCAAAATTGTGAGTGAGCCCAATCCCTTGGCTGAGAAGCAACCCCACACATGAATGGTCTCAGGATACTTTACTGTTGGCATGACACAGGACTGATGGTAGCGCTCACCTGGTCTTCTCCGGACAAGCTTTTTTCCGGATGCCCCAAACAATCAGAAAGGGGATTCATCAGAGAAAATTATTTTACCCCAGTCTTCAGCAGTCCAATCCCTGTACCTTTTGCGGAATATCAGTCTGTCCCTGATGTTTTTCCTGGAGCGAAGTGGCTTCTTTGCTACCCTTCTTGACACCAGGCCATCCTCCAAAAGTCTTTGCCTCACTGTGCATGCAGATGCACTCACACCTGCCTGCTGCCATTCCTGAGCAAGCTCTGTACTGGTGGTGCCCCGATCCCGAAGCTGAATCAACTTTAGGAGACGGTCCTGGCATTTGCTGGACTTTCTTGGGCGCCCTGAAGCTTTCTTCACAAAAATGTAACCGCTCTCCTTGAAGTTCTTGATGATCCGATAAATGGTTGATTTAGGTGCAATCTTACTGGCAGCAATATCCTTGCCTGTGAAGCCCTTTTTGTGCAAAGCAATGATGACAGCACTTGTTTCCTTGCAGGTAACTATGGTTGACAGAGGAAGAACAATGATTCCAAGCACCACCCTCCTTTTGAAGGTTCCAGTCTGTTATTCGAACTCAATCAGCATGACAGAGTGATCTCCAGCCTTGTCCTCATCAACACTCACACCTGTGTTATCGAGAGAATCACTGACATGATGTCAGCTGGTCCTTTTGTGGCACGGCTGAAATGCAGTGAAAATGTTTTTTTGGTATTCCATTCATTTGCATGGAAAAGAGGGACTTTTCAATTAATTGCAAATCATCTGATCACTCTTCATAACATTCTGGAATATATGAACATTGCCATCATACAAACTGAGGCAGCAGTCTTTGTGAAAATTCATATTTGTGTTATTCTCAAAACTTTTAGCCACGACTGTACAGGTGATGCTGCATGAAAACATTCTAACAATATTGTAAGTACTGTTCCCAGTAGAGGTCGGTGTTTGAAAGCAACTTGGAATCGAAGAATCTACCGGAATCACTGCGGAATCTCACATTTTTCAACACATGGTTTCAAAAACCACATGATCGAACAAAGCTTCAGATGTTATTGATCCTGTTACTTGAAATGAGTGTCAGTGCGTTGTGTCGGATCAGTAATGTTTTGAAAACTGCTTCGAGAACGTCAAAGCTTCTGTATCAATCGTCCCGTCACTAACAGTTTATGTTACCTGTCCAGTTATCGACCGTGATGGGAACCCCAGGCCTTACGATCCCAGTTATCGACAGTGATGGGAACCCCAGGCCTTATGATCCCAGTTATCGACCGTGATGGGAACCCCAGGCCTTACGATCCCAGTTATCGACAGTGATGGGAACCCCAGGCCTTACGATCCCAGTTATCGACAGTGATGTGAACCCCAGGCCTTATGATCCCAGTTATCGACCGTGATGGGAACCCCAGGCCTTACCATCCCAGTTATCGACAGTGATGGGAACCCCAGGCCTTACGATCCCAGTTATCGACAGTGATGGGAACCCCAGGCCTTACGATCCCAGTTATCGACAGTGATGGGAACCCCAGGCCTTATGATCCTAGTTATCGACCGTGATGGGAACCCCAGGCCTTACGATCCCAGTTATCGACAGTGATGGGAACCCCAGGCCTTATGATCCCAGTTATCGACAGTGATGGGAACCCCAGGCCTTATGATCCCTTCAGGGCGTTTAAAAACCTTCTTAGGGATAGTCTGAACTTATTCAGTGGTGAAAAGTACTTAATTAAAATACTTTAAAGTAACACTTAACTTGTTTTTTGGGGTATCTGTACTTTACTATTTATCCTTTTGGCAACTTTTACTTTTACTTCACTACATTCCTAAAGAGAATAATATAATTTTTACTTCATAAATTTTTTCTGACACCCAAAAGTACTCATTACATTTTGACAGGAAAATGGTCCAATTCACCTACTTGTCAAGAGAACATCCCTGGTCATCCCCATTGACCCACGAATCACAAATGCTTTGTTTGTAAATGAATGTCTGAGTGTTGGAGTGTTCCCCTGGCTATCTGTAAATAAAATAAAAACAAGAAAATTGTGCCATATGGTTTTGCTTAATAAAAGCAATTTGAAATGGTGTTTTACTTTTACTTTTGTATACTTAAGTATATTTTGGCAATTACATTTACTTTAGATACTTCAGTATATTTAAACCAAATTAAATTAAAATGGCACCAGAGGGGAGGGCTGCCGTTTAATGGGGTTGCAGGTAGCTGTAACAGTTTTCTTGTGTCGAAGGAGAGGCAGACCAAAACGCAGCGTGGTTATTATTCATGGTTCTTTAATAAAGAAACTATACATGAATAGACTAACAAAACCAAGAAATGTGAAAAAATGAAACAGCCCTATCTGGTGCAAACACAGAGATAGGAACAATCACCCACAAAACCCAACACCAAACAGTGTAGCAGGGAGAATAGCAGGGAGATTAGCAGGGAGAATAGCAGGGAGATTAGCAGGGAGATTAGCAGGGAGAATAGCAGGGAGATTAGCAGGGAGAATAGCAGGGAGAATAGCAGGGAGATTAGCAGGGAGATTAGCAGGGAGAATAGCAGGGAGAATAGCAGGGAGATTAGCAGGGAGATTAGCAGGGAGAATAGCAGGGAGAATAGCAGGGAGATTAGCAGGGAGATTAGCAGGGAGAATAGCAGGGAGAATAGCAGGGAGATTAGCAGGGAGAATAGCAAGGAGAATAGCAGGGAGATTAGCAGGGAGAATAGCAGGGAGATTAGCAGGGAGAATAGCAGGGAGATTAGCAGGGAGAATAGCAGGGAGAATAGCAGGGAGAATAGCAGGGAGAATAGCAGGGAGATTAGCAGGGAGAATAGCAGGGAGATTAGCAGGGAGAATAGCAGGGAGATTATCAGGGAGAATAGCAGGGAGGTTAGCAGGGAGAATAGCAGGGAGAATAGCAGGGAGATTAGCAGGGAGAATAGCAGGGAGAATAGCAGGGAGATTAGCAGGGAGATTAGCAGGGAGAATAGCAGGGGGAATAGCAGGGAGAATAGCAGGGATAATAGCAGGGAGAATAGCAGGGATAATAGCAGGGAGAATGGCAGGGAGAATAGCAGGGAGAATAGCAGGGAGATTAGCAGGGAGAATAGCAGGGAGAATAGCTGGAAGAGTATGACAAGGTTTTCTGGTGTATGTCAGATAAATGAATGACGCAGTTCTCTTTCCCACAATGCTTAGCAGGCAGGGTGAGGTCCATGAAGTTTCAGACACTGGGAGTACACGACTAATATGCTCCCTGGTCCAATACACAACGCCAGTGGAGACTGTGTGATTGGAAGTCCTTGGGGGCAGGTACTGTTCAGATAGAGAGAATAACCCCTCATTGACTTGGTAATGATGTGGCCAGCAATGGGAGTGGCACCCTATAGGCTCCAACAGTAGCTTTCAAAGTACCCCTAATGCTAGTACCAATACCACTAAGGACAGAGACTCAGGGATGATCTGAAACTCAGGGCATGGCCCAACTCTGACCCCAAAATACACTATATGTTGTATGTTACAAACTCTCCCACTAACAGACAAACTAGCAGAGCTACAGGTAACCTCAGGTGAACTAGTTCAGGTACCCTCAGGTGAACTAGTTCAGGTAACCTCAGGTGAACTAGTACAGGTAACCTCAGGTGAACTAGTTCAGGTAACCCCAGGTGAACTAGTACAGGTAACCTCAGGTGAACTAGTACAGGTAACCCCAGGTGAACTAGTACAGGTAACCCCAGGTGAACTAGTACAGGTAACCTCAGGTGAACTAGTACAGGTAACCTCAGATGAACTAGTACAGGTAACCCCAGGTGAACTAGTTAATGTAACCTCAGGTGAACTAGTTCAGGTAACCTCAGGTGAACTAGTACAGGTAACCTCAGGTGAACTAGTACAGGTAACCCCAGGTGAACTAGTTAATGTAACCTCAGGTGAACTAGTACAGGTAACCTGTACTACTAGGGGCGGCAGGGTAGCCTAGTGGTTGGAGCGTTGGACTAGTAACCGGAAGGTTGCAAGTTCAAACCCCCGAGCCGACAAGGTACAAATCTGTCGTTCTGCCCCTGAACAGGCAGTTAACCCACTGTTCCGAGGCCGTTATTGAAAATAAGAATTTGTTCTTAACTGACTTGCCTGGTTAAATAAAGGTTAAATAAAATAAAAATAAAAACCTCACGTGAACTAGTACAGGTAACCTCAGGTGAACTAGTTCAGGTAACCAAAATACACAATCTACCACTGTCACCTAACCAAAGACCTGCCACAAGCTCATGTTAACCATATCCCATTTAGCTACACCTTGATAAACCTGGTTAAATATGTTAACCATATCCCATTTAGCTACACCTTGATAAAGCTGGTTAAATATGTTAACCATATCCCATTTAGCTACACCTTGATAAAGCTGGTTTAATATGTTAACCATATCCCATTTAGCTACACCTTGATAAACCTGGTTAAACATGTTAACCATATCCCATTTAGCTACACCTTGATAAAGCTGGTTAAATATGTTAACCATATCCCATTTAGCTACACCTTGATAAAGCTGGTTGAATATACTAGCATGGCTAAACCTTCAACCCGACCTCTGCCATGCCTCATAACTACCTGTCTTACATCTTCCCTGTATCTATCGCTGTGACCTTGGCATGTTAGAACATGTTTGTATCACTAACATACAAAAGTCAAATACCTTTCGTTTTCTTCGAGCTTGGACAATTATGTAGGCAGTGGCTACGTGTCCAAGCATGCAACAAAATCAAATCTAGCCACAGTTCACAGTTCCACAAGGAGAAACACAGAGCATTTTGTCATCACCAAAAAATGCAATGACAGTTTATTACAACTTATGTCACCTAGCTGGTTGAACCACACAGCCAGCTAGGCAGATGGAAAAGGGTGTAGAATTTCACTTATAAGGCTTCAGCTTTATCGTGCTTTGTAAAAGATCTTTATGGTGCAGACCAGCAATACGACAACAGTTGTGATAAACTGTCATGATATATCACATGATCCAGCTCAAAGACATGTTAACAACAACCTTATGTTGGCATCATGGCTTACCCTCAAATCAAGTCCTATCGAAGCTAACAGTGGAGAAGAGAGAAGATTTCCAATGTATTCAATAGAATTGAAAGCTGTTGAGCTCGGGCCTGGGATTCAGTTGTGTATTGGAGCCAGACGGGCCGTACCTGCCCATTCATAGTCAAGTTTACTCCTGAGGCCCATTGCTCCTTATTGTCCCAGCACAACGACCCAGTGGCCACAGTAGCAGTAAGGTGACAGAGGCTGGACACTGAGGCATTCTATAATGGCTTCATAAACTCATTAGTGATGGTTAGTGATAGGTGTGGATGGACAAGAAAGGGCCTGGTCACAGTGGCTGCTAAATGTGTCCATCAGGTGCCGAAAGCAGCTCCTTACAGCACCGTGATAATAATGATGACAGTGCTTCAGAGTGCCTTCCTGGGCTTTCACTTCAGAGTGCCTCTCTGGGCTTTCTCTTCAGAGTGCCTCTCTGGGCTTTCTCTTCAGAGTGCCTCTCTGGGCTTTCTCTTCAGAGTGCCTTCCTGGGCTTTCTCTTCAGAGTGCCTCTCTGGGCTTTCTCTTCAGAGTGCCTTCCTGGGCTTTCTCTTCAGAGTGCCTTCCTGGGCTTTCTCTTCAGAGTGCCTTCCTGGGCTTTCTCTTCAGAGTGCCTTCCTGGGCTTTCTCTTCAGAGTGCCTTCCTGGGCTTTCTCTTCAAAGTGCCTCTCTGGGCTTTCTCTTCAATGTGCCTCTCTCTTCAGAGTGCCTCTCTGGGCTTTCTCTTCAGAGTGCCTCTCTGGGCTTTCCTTCAGAGTGCCTCTCTCTTCAGAGTGCCTTCATGGGCTTTCTATTCAAAGTGCCTCTCTGGGCTTTCTCTTCAATGTGCCTCTCTGGGCTTTCTCTTCAAAGTGCCTCTCTGGGCTTTCTCTTCAAAGTGCCTCTCTGGGCTTTCTCTTCAATGTGCCTCTCTCTTCAGAGTGCCTTCCTGGGCTTTCTCTTCAGAGTGCCTTCCTGGGATTTCTCTCCAGAGTGCCTCTCTGGGTTTTCTCCTCAGAGTGCCTCTGTCTTCAGAGTGCCTTCCTGGGCTTTCTCTTCAGAGTGACTTCCTGGGCTTTCTCTTCAGAGTGCCTCTCTGGGCTTTCTCTTCAATGTGCCTCTCTGGGCTTTCTCTTCAGAGTGCCTCTCTGGGCTTTCTCTTCAGAGTGCCTCTCTGGGCTTTCTCTTCAGAGTGCCTCTCTCTTCAGAGTGCCTTCCTGGGCTTTCTCTTCAGAGTGCCTTCCTGGGCTTTCTCTTCAGAGTGCCTCTCTGGGCTTTCTCTTCAGAGTGCCTCTTTGGGCTTTCTCTTCAGAGTGCCTTCAAGTGCCTCCTGGGCTTTCTCTTCAGAGTGCCTCTCTGGGCTTTCTCTTCAGAGTGCCTCTCTCTTCAGAGTGCCTTCCTGGGCTTTCTCTTCAGAGTGCCTTCCTGGGCTTTCTCTTCAGAGTGCCTCTCTGGGCTTTCTCTTCAGAGTGCCTCTTTGGGCTTTCTCTTCAGAGTGCCTTCCTGGGCTTTCTCTTCAGAGTGCCTCTCTGGGCTTTCTCTTCAGAGTGCCTCTCTCTTCAGAGTGCCTTCCTGGGCTTTCTCTTCAGAGTGCCTTCCTGGGCTTTCTCTTCAGAGTGCCTCTCTGGGCTTTCTCTTCAGAGTGCCTCTCTGGGCTTTCTCTTCAATGTGCCTCTCTGGGCTTTCTCTTCAGAGTGCCTCTCTGGGCTTTCTCTTCAGAGTGCCTCTCTGGGCTTTCTCTTCAGAGTGCCTTCCTGGGCTTTCTCTTCAGAGTGCCTTCCTGGGCTTTCTCTTCAGAGTGCCTCTCTGGGCTTTCTCTTCAGAGTGCCTCTTTGGGCTTTCTCTTCAGAGTGCCTCTCTGGGCTTTCTCTTCAGAGTGCCTCTCTGGGCTTTCTCGTTAAATCACGTATCAATTGGGGAGGATCCTACTAGTTGTCATACCACCTGTCTCCAGCTGCTTTTCACGTGAGCAGTTGAAAACGAAAGAGAAATATAGTCCACAATACACAAAGCCATACAAGGTGATGGAAATAGTTAAATAGGTCATGTGCTACATTTTGTGGTGTTTTGAAAAAGCCACAAAAGGGTGTCAGAGTTTAGGTGGTTAAGGGCGTCAGAGTTTAGGTGGTTAAGGGTGTCCGAGTTTAGGTGGTTAAGGCCGTCAAAGTTTAGGTGGTTAAGGGTGTCAGAGTTTAGGAGGTTAAGGCCGTCAGAGTTTAGGTGGTTAAGGGTGTCAGAGTTTAGGTGGTTAAGGGTATCAGAGTTTAGGTGGTGAAGGGTGTCAGAGTTTAGGTGGTGAAGGATGTCAGAGTTTAGGTGGTTAAGGGTGTTAGAGTTTAGGTGGTTAAGGGTGTCAGAGTTTAGGTGGTTAAGGGTGTCAGAGTTTAGGTGGTTAAGGGTGTCAGAGTTTAGGTGGTTAAGGGTGTCAGAGTTTAGGTGGTTAAGGGTGTCAGAGTTTAGGTGGTTAAGGGTGTCAGAGTTTAGGTGGTTAAGGGTGTCAGAGTTTATTAAGTGTGTCAGTGTTTAGGTGGTTAAGGGTGTCAGAGATTAGCAGGTTAAGGGTGTCAGAGTTTAGGTGGTGAAGGGCGTCAGAGTTTAGGTGGTGAAGGCCGTCCCCTGGCCATTGACTATGAAAAGATGTCTCTTGAACAATGGGCCAGTGTATTTCCTGTCTGGCTCCAATACACTATGAACACTACTTCGGTAGCTCCTCAAATCAAATCAAATCAAATTGGCAGTAGCCTATAGGTACCATTACTCATTTTACATCAAACAACATCATATATTGTCTTCATTTGACCATACTAATCCCAAACTGTTATCACTGTCCCCACTCAGATGCCCCACTGGAGGGATTATAGTTGCCCGTGACTTGAGTGGCCTGTCTACTCTGTCTAACTAAAGATCAATTCTGTTGAGTGACATTGACATCATTGTGATTTGTGATACAAGCCTGTGTGAGGAGTTGATGCTACTTTCTCAGGCCCATGAAGGTTAAGTAAACATTGATCCAGATGTTTTGGGCTCTACTAGTGTGAAAACTACACTGGGGTGGGTGGTCTGCCCGGTGACCCACCCAGAAGACCGTTTCATTGTTTAGGCCGAGTTGACAAACCCCGCTGTTTGCCTTGTTCATTAGGCATCATAGTGTCAGCTACATAGAATTAATACAATGGCTCTGAAGTCAAAGTGACTAACGGTTCTCTTCACTGTTCAAATGTGTTTTAACTGTTGTGTAAAGCTCACAGTGACGCTCTCCGCTGCTTCCAAATGATGGCAGCGATCTGTTGGAGTTTGCCGAGCGGGTCATAATCCGGGGTTGAAAGAGGAGGCTTTGTCCTAAAGTAGTGTAAGAAAGAAAATCACGTACTTTTAAAGAAGCCGCGATGCTTTTCATTAGGCTTTTTAAGTCTCTAATGAAGAACCAATAATGGGGAGCTGCTCTCTTTGCGCATTTCCTGTCAACCCAGCCCAAATGTGTCATCTAAAATGGTGGGCTATAACGGATTTTGTCATCACTACAATGAATTTAGAAAGATGTAATAAAGAAGTTATGAGAGTGAATATTTTAAATTGTGTGGTAGCTGTTATATACAAGTTAAACGGTTATGACGCACAACGCAGAGAAACCTCTCTGTCACCGGTGTGTGTTTTAATGAAGATATCAAGTGGTGGATTAACGCACTGACCGCGATTAGTGACGTAGGTGTAAGTAAACCAGCAGCGGCTCTCGGTCAGCGCACCCGACCTGCTGAATCTGTCGCCCCCGGTGCAATACCCCACTAGTTATTCCATTTTAGGGTGACACCACAACTGTAAAAATACACACTTTGGACAGCGACCAGTCTTTATGTAATTATAATTAGTTTCAGGAGAGAGATTGAATACTATCAGGAAAATAGCTTTAAAAAAAGTGAATTATTCTTTATTTTAGTAGGCCTTTGTTTGATTCAGTCCACTGCTCATCATAGGCCTATACAAGCACAACGACACGTGATTGGCTAAATCACACAACTATATAATGCACCTACAAAATTAAACGGATCGTTTTCTCCAAGCTTTTAGGAAAAACGTAATTTCCTTCAATCAAAACGAAGCCCTGAATAAAGTCCTGACATTGTTACTTATAATTCCCATTGAGCAGCAGACTTGTCTACAATGTGATTTTAACGTTACACATTTTTTTTTAAAAGTCGCCCTCCAATTGTGAAGCTATTTGTTCCGCTGCTTGCAGCATCTGTCGGCTGTCTTTGATTTAGAAGAGACCAAATAAGATGATTTGGTGACATCAAGGCCTTCCCAGCGGTAATGATTACATTCGGAGCTCAGATCCACGCAAGAATTTGTATCCCACTAAACCCTCTGAGATCCCCTACCCACCCCCACAGAGCTCGAGCTCCCAGAATCTTGTCCTATTAGGGTATTTGACAGGCCCAGCTTGTACTACACCATCAATGAATTGGATAGGTTGTAGGGATGCTCGTTCCTCTCATCTGCTACTTAGAAAGACAAAGACCCGCTGGGGGGGCTGTTGACACCTCGAGGTCCGGGGAGGGTATAAAGAGGGACCTGTTTCAGTTGAGAGCAGTATTACTCTCCTCGCTGCACCAGGAGAAACAGCCTACGTTGGACATACATTAACTTTGTTTTCCTCGCTTTTCCTTTTTCCATCACGACTGACAGCATGCAAGTACCGAACAGACCAACGGGCGTGGGAGCCTACGGGCACTCCGCCATGCGCCATTACGCTTCGCTCTATCCACAGCGCAACAGTAGCCAGGGCGCAGCGGCGACCAAGCCTGCCAGCGGGAAATCTTTCACCATTGACGCCCTGCTCGCCAAGCCGTCGGAGACACACATAGACCGAACGAGTCCCATTCACTGTAGACTCAAATACCAACCGACAGCGCCACTACATCCCTTCCAGACCCAGATGAGCTCAGCGCTGCCACAGTACCTCTACTCGCCCAACATGCTGCACACGCCGGTGCACAGTCACACACAACCCGGATACTCTGTCTACTGCTGTCCGCCGTTCTCATGCCATGGGGCCTTTTACGCACACGGTAAATGTCAATCTAACGTGCCATTCTAACTTATTCAATGATCCAAACTAAACACAATGGCCTAAAGAAAAGTCCGACATGGGTTTTAAACTGTTGTCCATCTATTTCCTTCACAGAAACAGGTCTATCAATGTCCCACTCATTCAAACACAAGGGAGGGAAATCCAAGCGGATGCGCACCAGCTTCACCAACGAGCAGTTGGACCGTCTGGAGAAGGAGTTCTCCCGGCAGCAGTACATGGTCGGCTCGGAGAGGTTCCTTCTGGCGTCGGGTCTGCAGCTCACAGAGGCTCAGGTACAAACCAGATTCCAACTCAAACTGCAAACTTTCTTTGGAACTAAAGCAAAGCCCCACATTTAATAGTTTTTTAAGAATGAGAATAAGAATGATAATACGATTGGCACCGACGTTATAACGTTAAAAAAATCCTTAAAACCAAAATTCCTTTTCTTATTTTCAGGTTAAAGTGTGGTTCCAGAATCGACGCATCAAATGGCGCAAGCAGAGTCTGGAGCAACAGCAGAACAAGCTGGTTAAACTGGGCCTGGCCACCCCAGTGAAGAGTCCTGGTTCTCAAGGTCTGGGGGAGGAGGCGGAGGAGATCGACTTCTCAGACGGATAAGATGTGCATAAAGACGGGCTCCCTGACTACTGCTGACCGGTCTTGGACCACAGAACCGGGCATCTGTATACACTGCCCAAGACACGGAGCCGAGGACCACACCACCCATTACTGTATAAATATTTAATTCATAGATGTATAGTTCTATATTTAAACGATGTTTCTTACTTTATTGCTCTTATGAGAGTGTCTCTGTGAATTCAAACGTTTGTATATTTTGATTGACATATTCAATAAATATATTTTCTAAATTTTGAGCCATTTCTTATCCCAGTACTGTTTAAAAAAAAATCATATCCATGAAAACACGTTGAAGTAGAGATTGAGAGAACATCTTAGGCTAAATAAGAACTTTGAATTGAACGTTTGAATCGGGTTATATCGCGAAGCAAACTAATGGATGTCAAAGACGTTGAGTTGGTAGAATACTTAATTATTTTAGGTTCATTTCTACTTTTGGTTAAAGTGGAATTTAAGAGAAAAAGCATATCAGCATTTGTACTATTTTAGAGAACACCGTCTATTCTAGACGATATAAACTTGAAATACAGAGCAGTTTCATGGTATTTTTTTGGGGGGGTGAAATAATCATTATTTTATTTCTAAACCAGGTTGAGACTATATTATGTAAATCCTTGGCATTTTTGAAGATATTACTCCCTACAAGTTAGCCTCTCTCTCTCTGACCCCCCCCCCCCCCCCCAAGGGGATCAACCCCCCAGGGGGTTTTATTGGCATGGAAAACATATGTTTACATTGCCAAAGCAAGTTAAACAGATGACGAATATAGGTAGAACAGGAAATCGGAAATGAACAGTAAACCTTACACTCACAAAAGTTTCAAAATAATATACATTATTTAAAATATTATCGCAATGTACAGTGTTGTAACAATGTGTTTAATTAAGTACAAAAGGGAAATTATATAAACATAAATATGGGTTGTATTTACATTGGTGCTTGTTCTTCACTGGTTGCCATTTTCTTGTGGTAACATGTCAAAAATTTGATTTATTTTCGAATGTTATATGGGCCACAGTAAACTGAGGGAAATACACCATGTTGCCAAAAGTATGTGGACACCAGCTTGTCAAACATCTGATTCCAAAATCATTGGTGTTAATATGGAGATGGTCCTCCCTTTACTGCTGTAACAGCCTCCACTCTTCTGGGAAGGCTTTCCACTAGATGTTGGAACATTGCTGCTATAACAGCCTCCACTCTTCTGGGAAGGCTTTCCACTAGATGTTGGCACATTGCTGCTATAACAGCCTCCACTCTTCTGGGAAGGCATTCCACTAGATGTTGGAACATTGCTGCTATAACAGCCTCCACTCTTCTGGGAAGGCTTTCCACTAGATGTTGGAACATTGCTGCTATAACAGCCTCCACTCTTCTGGGAAGGCTTTCCACTAGATGTTGGAACATTGCTGCTATAACAGCCTCCACTCTTCTGGGAAGGCTTTCCACTAGATGTTGGAACATTGCTGCTATAACAGCCTCCACACTTCTGGGAAAGCTTTCCACTAGATGTTGGAACATTGCTGCTATAACAGCCTCCACTCTTCTGGGAAGGCTTTCCACTAGATGTTGGAACATTGCTGCTATAACAGCCTCCACTCTTCTGGGAAGGCTTTCCACTAGATGTTGGAACATTGCTGCTATAACAGCCTCCACTCTTCTGGGAAGGCTTTCCACTAGATGTTGGAACATTGCTGCTATAACAGCCTCCACACTTCTGGGAAAGCTTTCCACTAGATGTTAGAACATTGCTGCTATAACAGCCTCCACTCTTCTGGGAAGGCTTTCCACTAGATGTTGGAACATTGCTGCTATAACAGCCTCCATTCTTCTGGGAAGGCTTTCCACTAGATGTTGGAATGTTGCTGCTATAACAGCCTCCACTCTTCTGGGAAGGCTTTCCACTAGATGTTGGAACATTGCTGCTATAACAGCCTCCATTCTTCTGGGAAGGCTTTCCACTAGATGTTGGAATGTTGCTGCTATAACAGCCTCCACTCTTCTGGGAAGGCTTTCCACTAGATGTTGGAACATTGCTGCTATAACAGCCTCCACTCTTCTGGGAAGGTATTCCACTAGATGTTGGAACATTGCTGCTATAACAGCCTCCACTCTTCTGGGAAGGCTTTCCACTAGATGTTGGAACATTGCTGCTATAACAGCCTCCACTCTTCTGGGAAGGCTTTCCACTAGATGTTGGAACATTGCTGCTATAACAGCCTCCACTCTTCTGGGAAGGCTTTCCACTAGATGTTGGAACATTGCTGCTATAACAGCCTCCACACTTCTGGGAAAGCTTTCCACTAGATGTTGGAACATTGCTGCTATAACAGCCTCCACTCTTCTGGGAAGGCTTTCCACTAGATGTTGGAACATTGCTGCTATAACAGCCTCCACTCTTCTGGGAAGGCTTTCCACTAGATGTTGGAACATTGCTGCTATAACAGCCTCCACTCTTCTGGGAAGGCTTTCCACTAGATGTTGGAACATTGCTGCTATAACAGCCTCCACACTTCTGGGAAAGCTTTCCACTAGATGTTAGAACATTGCTGCTATAACAGCCTCCACTCTTCTGGGAAGGCTTTCCACTAGATGTTGGAACATTGCTGCTATAACAGCCTCCATTCTTCTGGGAAGGCTTTCCACTAGATGTTGGAATGTTGCTGCTATAACAGCCTCCACTCTTCTGGGAAGGCTTTCCACTAGATGTTGGAACATTGCTGCTATAACAGCCTCCATTCTTCTGGGAAGGCTTTCCACTAGATGTTGGAATGTTGCTGCTATAACAGCCTCCACTCTTCTGGGAAGGCTTTCCACTAGATGTTGGAACATTGCTGCTATAACAGCCTCCACTCTTCTGGGAAGGTATTCCACTAGATGTTGGAACATTGCTGCTAAAACAGCCTCCACTCTTCTGGGAAGGTATTCCACTAGATGTTGGAACATTGCTGCTATAACAGCCTCCACTATTCTGGGAAGGTATTCCACTAGATGTTGGAACATTGCTGCTAAAACAGCCTCCACTCTTCTGGGAAGGTATTCCACTAGATGTTGGAACATTGCTGCTATAACAGCCTCCACTATTCTGGGAAGGTATTCCACTAGATGTTGGAACATTGCTGCTATAACAGCCTCCACTCTTCTGGGAAGGCTTTCCACTAGATGTTGGAACATTGCTGCTAAAACAGCCTCCACTCTTCTGGGAAGGTATTCCACTAGATGTTGGAACATTGCTGCTATAACAGCCTCCACTATTCTGGGAAGGTATTCCACTAGATGTTGGAACATTGCTGCTATAACAGCCTCCACTCTTCTGGGAAGGCTTTCCACTAGATGTTGGAACATTGCTGCTATAACAGCCTCCAGTCTTCTGGGAAGGCTTTCCACTAGATGTTGGAATGTTGCTGCTATAACAGCCTCCACTCCTCTGGGAAGGCTTTCCACTAGATGTTGGAACATTGCTGCTATAACAGCCTCCACTCTTCTGGGAAGGCTTTCCACTAGATGTTGGAACATTGCTGCTATAACAGCCTCCACTATTCTGGGAAGGTATTCCACTAGATGTTGGAACATTGCTGCTATAACAGCCTCCACTATTCTGGGAAGGTATTCCACTAGATGTTGGAACATTGCTGCTATAACAGCCTCCACTCTTCTGGGAAGGCTTTCCACTAGATGTTGGAACATTGCTGCTAAAACAGCCTCCACTCTTCTGGGAAGGTATTCCACTAGATGTTGGAACATTGCTGCTATAACAGCCTCCACTATTCTGGGAAGGTATTCCACTAGATGTTGGAACATTGCTGCTATAACAGCCTCCACTCTTCTGGGAAGGCTTTCCACTAGATGTTGGAACATTGCTGCTATAACAGCCTCCAGTCTTCTGGGAAGGCTTTCCACTAGATGTTGGAATGTTGCTGCTATAACAGCCTCCACTCTTCTGGGAAGGCTTTCCACTAGATGTTGGAACATTGCTGCTATAACAGCCTCCACTCTTCTGGGAAGGCTTTCCACTAGATGTTGGAACATTGCTGCTATAACAGCCTCCACTATTCTGGGAAGGTATTCCACTAGATGTTGGAACATTGCTGCAGGGGACTTGTTCAATTCACAAGAGCATTAATGAGGTCGGGGACTGATGTTTGGCTCGCAGTCGACATTCCAATTCATCCCAAAGGTTTTCGATGGGGTTGAGGTCAGGCCTACGTGTAGGCTAGTCAAGGTCTTCCACACCGATCTTGCCAATCTTTCTGTATGGACCCCGCTTTGTGCACGGGGGCATTGTCATGCTGAAGCAGGAAATGGCCTTCCCCAAACTGTTGCCACAAAGTTGGAAGCACAGAATAATCTAGAATGTCATTGTATGCTGTAGCGTTAAGATTTCCCTTCACTGGAACTAGCCCGAACCATGAAAAACAGCCCCAGAACATGATTCCTCCTGCACCAAACTTTACAGTTGCCACTATGCATTTGGGCAGGTAACGTTCTCCTGGCAACCGCCAAACCCAGATTCGTTCGTCGGACTGCCAGATGGTGAAGCATGATTCAACACTCCAAGGAAAGCGTTTCCACTTCTCCAGAGTCCAATGGAGTCGAGCTTTACACCATTCCAGCCGACGCTTGGCATTGTGCATGGTGATCTTAGGCTTGTGTGCATCTGCTCAGCCATGGAAACCCATTTCAGGAAGCTCCAGACAAACAGCTATTGTGATGATGTTGCTTCCAGAGGCAGTTTGGAAATCGGTAGTGAGTGTTGCAACCCGAGGACACAAGGTTTTTACGGGCTACGTGCTTCAGCACACGGTGGTCACGTTCCATGAGCTTGTGTGGCCTGCCATGTCATGGCTGAGCCGTTGTTGCTCCTAGACATTTCCACTTCACAATAACACCACTTACAGTTGACCGGGGCAGCTCCAGCAGGGCCGAAATTTGACAGACTTACTTGTTAGAAAGGTGACGATCCTATGACGATGCCATGTTGAAAGTCACTGAGTTCTTCAGTAAGGCCATTCTACTGACAATGTTTGTCTATGGAGATTGCATGGCGGTGTGCTCAATTGTATACACCTGTCAGCAACAGGTGTGTTTAAAATAGCCGAATCTACGCCTTTGAAGGGTTGTCCATATACTTTTGGCCATGTATGTGTCTCTAATATGGTCGTACATTTGGCAGGAGGTTAGGAAGTGCAGATCAGTTTCCATCTCATTTTGTGGGCAGTGAGTACATGGTCTTTCTTCTCACGAGAGCCAGGTCTGCCTACGGCATCCTTTCTAAATAGCAAGTCTATGCTCACTGAGTCTGTACATAGTCAAGATATTCTATATTTTCTATTTCACAGAGGTCAGGTACTCTGCCCCCTGTTTAGGGTCAAATATTCCAGTTTTTTTTGTTAATTCTTCCCAATGTGACAAGTAATTATTTTTTCGTTTTCTCATGATTTGGTTGGGTTTATTGGTCTCTTACTCTCTCTTCTCAGGGCCAGGTGTGGTGGGGTCAGTCTGTCTAACAGGGCTGGGGTGGTGGGGTCAGTCTGTCTAACAGGGCTGGTGTGGTGGGGTCAGTCTGTCTAACAGGGCTGGTGTGGTGGGGTCAGTCTGTCTAACAGGGCTGGTGTGGTGGGGTAAGTCTGTCTAACAGGGCTGGTGTGGTGGGGTCAGTCTGTCTAACAGGGCTGGTGTGGTGGGGTCAGTCTGTCTAACAGGGCTGGTGTGGTGGGGTCAGTCTGTCTAACAGGGCTGGTGGGGTCAGTCTGTCTAACAGGGCTGGTGTGGTGGGGTCAGTCTGTCTAACAGGGCTGGTGTGGTGGGGTCAGTCTGTCTAACAGGGCTGGTGTGGTGGGGTCAGTCTGTCTAACAGGGCTGGTGTGGTGGGGTAAGTCTGTCTAACAGGGCTGGTGTGGTGGGGTCAGTCTGTCTAACAGGGCTGGTGTGGTGGGGTCAGTCTGTCTAACAGGGCTGGTGTGGTGGGGTCAGTCTGTCTAACAGGGCTGGTGTGGTGGGGTCGGTCTGTCTAACAGGGCTGGTGGGGTCAGTCTGTCTAACAGGGCTGGGGTGGTGGGGTCAGTCTGTCTAACAGGGCTGGTGGGGTCAGTCTGTCTAACAGGGCTGGAGTGGTGGGGTCAGTCTGTCGAACAGGGCTGGTGGGGTCAGTCTGTCTAACAGGGCTGGTGGGGTCAGTCTGTCTAACAGGGCTGGTGGTGTCAGTCTGTCTAACAGGGCTGGTGGTGTTAGTCTGTCTAACAGGGCTGGAGTGGTGGGGTCAGTCTGACTAACAGGGCTGGTGTGGTGGGGTCAGTCTGTCTAACAGGGCTGGTGGGGTCAGTCTGTCTTACAGGGCTGGTGGGGTCAGTCTGTCTAACAGGGCTGGTGGTGTCAGTCTGTCTAACAGGGCTGGTGGTGTTAGTCTGTCTAACAGGGCTGGAGTGGTGGGGTCAGTCTGACTAACAGGGCTGGTAGTGGTGGGGTCAGTCTGTCTAACAGGGCTGGTGGGGTCAGTCTGTCTTACAGGGCTGGAGTGGTGGGGTCAGTCTGTCTAACAGGGCTGGTGGAGTCAGTCTGTCTAACAGGGCTGGTGGGGTCAGTCTGTCTAACAGGGCTGGTGGGGTCAGTCTGTCTAACAGGGCTGGTGGGGTCAGTCTGTCTAACAGGGCTGGTGGGGTCAGTCTGTCTAACAGGGCTGGTGGGGTCAGTCTGTATAACAGGGCTGGGTGGTGGGGTCAGTCTGTCTAACAGGGCTGGTGGGGTCAGTCTGACTAACAGGGCTGGTGGGGTCAGTCTGTCTAACAGGGTTGGTGGGGTCAGTCTGTCTAACAGGGCTGGTGGGGTCAGTCTGTCTAACAGGGCTGGTGGGGTCAGTCTGTCTAACAGGGCTGGTGGGGTCAGTCTGTATAACAGGGCTGGGTGGTGGGGTCAGTCTGTCTAACAGGGTTGGTGGAGTCAGTCTGACTAACAGGGCTGGTGGGGTCAGTCTGTCTAACAGGGTTGGTGGGGTCAGTCTGTCTAACAGGGCTGGTGGGGTCAGTCTGTCTAACAGGGCTGGTGGTGTCAGTCTGTCTAACATGGCTGGTGGGGTCAGTCTGTCTAACAGGGCTGGTGGTGTCAGTCTGTCTAACAGGGCTGGTGGTGTCAGTCTGTCTAACAGGGCTGGTGGGGTCAGTCTGTCTAACAGGGCTGGTGCGGTCAGTCTGTCTAACAGGGCTGGTGGGGTCAGTCTGTCTAACAGGGCTGGTGGGGTCAGTCTGTCTAACAGGGCTGGTGGGGTCAGTCTGTCTAACAGGGCTGGTGGGGTCAGTCTGTCTAACAGGGCTGGTGGAGTCAGTCTGTCTAACAGGGCTGGTGGGGTCAGTCTGACTAACAGGGCTGGTGTGGTGGGGTCAGTCTGTCTAACAGGGCTGGTGGAGTCAGTCTGTCTAACAGGGCTGGTGGGGTCAGTCTGTCTAACAGGGCTGGTGGGGTCAGTCTGTCTAACAGGGCTGGTGGGGTCAGTCTGTCTAACAGGTCTGGTGATGTCAGTCTGTCTAACAGGGCTGGTGGGGTCAGTCTGTCTAACAGGGCTGGTGGGGTCAGTCTGTCTAGCAGGGCTGGGGTGGTGGGGGTCAGTCTGTCTAACAGGGCTGGGGTGGTGGGGTCAGTCTGTCTAACAGGGCTGGTGGGGTGAGGTCAGTCTGTCGAACAGGGCTGGTGGGGTCAGTCTGTCTAACAGGGCTGGTGGGGTCAGTCTGTCTAACAGGGCTGGTGCGGTCAGTCTGTCTAACAGGGCTGGTGCGGTCAGTCTGTCTAACAGGGCTGGTGGGGTCAGTCTGTCTAACAGGGCTGGTGGGGTGAGGTCAGTCTGTCTAACAGGGCTGGTGGAGTCAGTCTGTCTAACAGGGCTGGTGGGGTCAGTCTGTCTAACAGGGCTGGTGCGGTCAGTCTGTCTAACAGGGCTGGTGCGGTCAGTCTGTCTAACAGGGCTGGTGGGGTCAGTCTGTCTAACAGGGCTGGGTGGTGGGGTTCAGTAGGTCTAACAGGGCCCCAATCTGTTTAAATTGGCACTAAGGCTGTTCTCCGTGTCCCACACCCACCCACTGCTGGCAGGTGTCCTGTCCCTGCCTCCTCCTGGGGTTAGGGTTGGTCTGTCTCCTCCTGGGGTTAGGGTTGGTCTGGCTCCTCCTGGGGATAGGGTTGGTCTGTCTCCTCCTGGGGTTAGGGTTGGTCTGTCTCCTCCTGGGGTTAGGGTTGGTCTGTCTCCTCCTGGGATTACGGTTGCTCTGTCTCCTCCTGGGGTTAGGGTTGGTCTGGCTCCTCCTGGAGTTAGGGTTGGTCTGTCTCCTCCTGGGGTTAGGGTTGGTGTGCCTCCTGTCTCCTCCTGGGGTTAGGGTTGGTGTGTCTCCTCCTGGGGTTAGGGTTGGTCTGTCCCTGTCTCCTCATGGGGTTAGGGTTGGTCTGTCCCTGTCTCCTCATGGGGTTAGGGTTGGTGTGTCCCTGTCTCCTCATGGGGTTAGGGTTGGTGTGTCCCTGTCTCCTCATGGGGTTAGGGTTGGTGTGTCCCTGTCTCCTCATGGGGTTAGGGTTGGTGTGTCCCTGTCTCCTCATGGGGTTAGGGTTGGTGTGTCCCTGTCTCCTCATGGGGTTAGGGTTGGTGTGTCCCTGTCTCCTCATGGGGTTAGGGTTGGTGTGTCCCTGTCTCCTCATGGGGTTAGGGTTGGTGTGTCTCTGTCTCCTCATGGGGTTAGGGTTGGTGTGTCCCTGTCTCCTCATGGGGTTAGGGTTGGTCTGTCCCTGTCTCCTCATGGGGTTAGGGTTGGTGTGTCCCTGTCTCCTCATGGGGTTAGGGTTGGTCTGTCCCTGTCTCCTCCTGGGGTTAGGGTTGGTGTGCCTCCTGTCTCCTCATGGGGTTAGGGTTGGTGTGTCCCTGTCTCCTCATGGGGTTAGGGTTGGTGTGTCCCTGTCTCCTCATGGGGTTAGGGTTGGTGTGTCCCTGTCTCCTCATGGGGTTAGGGTTGGTCTGTCCCTGTCTCCTCATGGGGTTAGGGTTGGTCTGTCCCTGTCTCCTCATGGGGTTAGGGTTGGTCTGTCCCTGTCTCCTCATGGGGTTAGGGTTGGTCTGTCCCTGTCTCCTCATGGGGTTAGGGTTGGTCTGTCCCTGTCTCCTCATGGGGTTAGGGTTGGTCTGTCCCTGTCTCCTCATGGGGTTAGGGTTGGTGTGTCCCTGTCTCCTCATGGGGTTAGGGTTGGTCTGTCCCTGTCTCCTCATGGGGTTAGGGTTTGTCTGTCCCTGTCTCCTCATGGGGTTAGGGTTGGTCTGTCCCTGTCTCCTCATGGGGTTAGGGTTGGTGTGCCTCCTGTCTCCTCCTGGGGTTAGGGTTGGTCTGTCTGCTCCTGGGGATAGGGTTGGTCTGTCTCCTCCTGGGGTTAGGGTTGGTCTGTCTCCTCCTGAGGTTAGGGTTGGTCTGTCTCCTCCTGAGGTTAGGGTTGGTCTGTCTCCTCCTGGGGTTAGAGTTGGTCTGTCTCCTCCTGGGGTTAGGGTTGGTCTGTTCCTCGCTCTCCTCCTGGGGTAAGTCAGCACACAGACGGAGCAGCACTTAAACCTCTCTCCAGCGAGACTGACTCACACTGTGGCAGTCCCATGCTTTCTAGCAGACAGACCGACAGACAGAATGAGAGAGGACAGACACCCACCGAGCAGCTAATTAGGGTGGTCAACATGAAACCAATGGAGACAGAGCCTAATACAATCCCCACACCCCCGTCGAAACACTGTTCCCCATCCTACAGTTTTACTTCCCAGTCTCCCCACACGAACTAGCCAAATGTTGTCTCTCCACTCTCTCTGTCTCTCCACTGTCTCTCCTCGGTCTCTCCACTGTCTCTTCTCTGTCTCTCCACTCTCTCGGTCTCTCCACTGTCTCTCCTCTGTCTCTCCACTGTCTCTCCACTGTTTCGCCTCTGTCTCTATACTGTCTCAGTCTCTCCACTGTCTCTGTCTCTCCACTGTCTCATCACTGTCTCACCACTGTCTCACCACTGTCTCACCACTGTCTCTGTTTCTCTACTGTCTCTCCCCTGTCTCTGTCTCTCCACTGTCTCTCTACTGTCTCTCCACTGTCTCAGTCTCTCCTCTGTCTCTGTCTCTCCTCTGTCTCTCCACTGTCTCTCCACTGTTTCGCCTCTGTCTCTCCACTGTCTCAGTCTCTCCACTGTCTCTGTCTCTCCACTGTCTCATCACTGTCTTTGTTTCTCTACTGTCTCTCCCCTGTCTCTGTCTCTCCACTGTCTCAGTCTCTCCACTGTCTCTGTCTCTCCTCTGTCTCTCCTCTGTCTCTCCTCTGTCTCTCCTCTGTCTCTCCTCTGTCTCTGTCTCTCCACTGTCTCTCCTCTGTCTCTCCTCTGTCTCTGTCTCTCCACTGTCTCTCCACTGTCTCTCCTCTGTCTCTCCTCTGTCTCTGTCTCTCCTCTGTCTCTCCTGTCTCTCTACTGTCTCTCCACTGTCTCTGTCTCTCCACTGTCTCTCTACTGTCTCTCCACTGGCTCAGACTCTCCACTGTCTCTGTTTCTCCTCTTCTCTCCACTGTCTCTCCTCTGTATCTGTCTCTCCACTGTCTCTCCACTGTCTCTCCACTGTCTCTCCTCTGTCTCTGTCTCTCCTCTGTCTCTCCACTGTCTCTCCTCTGTCTCTCCTCTGTCTCTCCACTGTCTCTCCACTGTCTCTGTTTTTCCACTGTCTCTCCTCTCTCTCCACTGTCTCTCCACTGTCTCTCCACTGTCTTTATCTCTCCTCTGTCTCTCCTCTGTCTCTCCACTGTCTCTGTCTCTCCTCTGTCTCTCCTCTGTCTCTCCACTGTCTCTCCACTGTTTCGCCTCTGTCTCTATACTGTCTCAGTCTCTCCACTGTCTCTGTCTCTCCACTGTCTCATCACTGTCTCACCACTGTCTCACCACTGTCTCACCACTGTCTCTGTTTCTCTACTGTCTCTCCCCTGTCTCTGTCTCTCCACTGTCTCTCTACTGTCTCTCCACTGTCTCAGTCTCTCCTCTGTCTCTGTCTCTCCTCTGTCTCTCCACTGTCTCTCCACTGTTTCGCCTCTGTCTCTCCACTGTCTCAGTCTCTCCACTGTCTCTGTCTCTCCACTGTCTCATCACTGTCTTTGTTTCTCTACTGTCTCTCCCCTGTCTCTGTCTCTCCACTGTCTCAGTCTCTCCACTGTCTCTGTCTCTCCTCTGTCTCTCCTCTGTCTCTCCTCTGTCTCTCCTCTGTCTCTCCTCTGTCTCTGTCTCTCCTGTCTCTCTACTGTCTCTCCACTGTCTCTGTCTCTCCACTGTCTCTCTACTGTCTCTCCACTGGCTCAGACTCTCCACTGTCTCTGTTTCTCCTCTTCTCTCCACTGTCTCTCCTCTGTATCTGTCTCTCCACTGTCTCTCCACTGTCTCTCCACTGTCTCTCCTCTGTCTCTGTCTCTCCTCTGTCTCTCCACTGTCTCTCCTCTGTCTCTCCTCTGTCTCTCCACTGTCTCTCCACTGTCTCTGTTTTTCCACTGTCTCTCCTCTCTCTCCACTGTCTCTCCACTGTCTCTCCACTGTCTTTATCTCTCCTCTGTCTCTCCTCTGTCTCTCCACTGTCTCTGTCTCTCCTCTGTCTCTCCTCTGTCTCTCCACTGTCTCTCCACTGTTTCGCCTCTGTCTCTATACTGTCTCAGTCTCTCCACTGTCTCTGTCTCTCCACTGTCTCATCACTGTCTCACCACTGTCTCACCACTGTCTCACCACTGTCTCTGTTTCTCTACTGTCTCTCCCCTGTCTCTGTCTCTCCACTGTCTCTCTACTGTCTCTCCACTGTCTCAGTCTCTCCTCTGTCTCTGTCTCTCCTCTGTCTCTCCACTGTCTCTCCACTGTTTCGCCTCTGTCTCTCCACTGTCTCAGTCTCTCCACTGTCTCTGTCTCTCCACTGTCTCATCACTGTCTTTGTTTCTCTACTGTCTCTCCCCTGTCTCTGTCTCTCCACTGTCTCAGTCTCTCCACTGTCTCTGTCTCTCCTCTGTCTCTCCTCTGTCTCTCCTCTGTCTCTCCTCTGTCTCTCCTCTGTCTCTGTCTCTCCACTGTCTCTCCTCTGTCTCTCCTCTGTCTCTGTCTCTCCACTGTCTCTCCACTGTCTCTCCTCTGTCTCTCCTCTGTCTCTGTCTCTCCTCTGTCTCTCCTCTGTCTCTCTACTGTCTCTCCACTGTCTCTGTCTCTCCACTGTCTCTCTACTGTCTCTCCACTGGCTCAGACTCTCCACTGTCTCTGTTTCTCCTCTTCTCTCCACTGTCTCTCCTCTGTATCTGTCTCTCCACTGTCTCTCCACTGTCTCTCCACTGTCTCTCCTCTGTCTCTGTCTCTCCTCTGTCTCTCCACTGTCTCTCCTCTGTCTCTCCTCTGTCTCTCCACTGTCTCTCCACTGTCTCTGTTTTTCCACTGTCTCTCCTCTCTCTCCACTGTCTCTCCACTGTCTCTCCACTGTCTTTATCTCTCCTCTGTCTCTCCTCTGTCTCTCCACTGTCTCTGTCTCTCCTCTGTCTCTCCTCTGTCTCTGTCTCTCCACTGTCTCTCCACTGTCTCTCCACTGTCTCTCCACTGTCTCTGTTTTTCCACTGTCTCTCCTCTCTCTCCACTGTCTCTCCACTGTCTCTGTCTCTCCACTGTCTCTCCTCTGTCTCTCCACTGTCTCTGTCTCTCCTCTGTCTCTCCACTGTCTCTTCTCTGTCTCTCCACTGTCTCTCCACTGTCTCTGTCTCTCCTCTGTCTCTCCTCTGTCTCTCCACTGTCTCTCCTCTGTCTCTGCCCTCCTCTCCTCTGTCTCTGTCTCTTCTCTGTCTCTCATCTGTCTCTCCTCTGTCTCTCCACTGTCTCTCCACTGTCTCTCCACTGTCTCTCCACTGTCTCTCCACTGTCTCTCCTCTGTCTCTCCTCTGTCTCTGTCTCTCCTCAGTCTCTCCACTGTCTCTCCTCTGTCTCTCCTCTGTCTCTCCACTGTCTCTCCACTGTCTCTGTCTCTCCTCTGTCTCTCCACTGTCTCTGTCTCTCCTCTGTCTCTCCTCTGTCTCTCACTGTCTCTGTCTCTCCTCTGTCTCTCCACTGTCTCTCCTCTGTCTCTCCACTGTCTCTCCACTGTCTCTGTCTCTCCTCTGTCTCTCCTCTGTCTCTCCTCTGTCTCTGTCTCTCCTCTGTCTCTGTCTCTCCACTGTCTCTCCACTGTCTCTGTCTCTCCTCTGTCTCTCCTCTGTCTCTGTCTCTCCACTGTCTCTCCACTGTCTCTCCACTGTCCCTGTCTCTCCTCTCTCTCCACTGTCTCTCCTCTGTCTCCGTCTCTCCTCTGTCACTCCACTGTCTCTCCACTGTCTCTGTCTCTCCACTGTCTCTCCACTGTCTCTTTCTCTCCACTGTCTCTGTCTCTCCACTGTCTCTCCACTGTCTCTGTTTTTCCACTGTCTCTCCTCTCTCTCCACTGTCTCTCCACTGTCTCTGTCTCTCCACTGTCTCTCCTCTGTCTCACCACTGTCTCGGTCTCTCCTCTGTCTCTCCACTGTCTCTCCTCTCTATCCACTGTCTCTCCACTGTCTCTGTCTCTCCACTGTCTCTCCACTTTCTCTCCACTGTCTCTACACTGTCTCTGTCTCTCCTCTGTCTCTCCACTGTCTCTCCTCTGTCTCTCCACTGTCTCTCCTCTGTCTCTCCACTGTCTCTTCTCTGTCTCTCCACTGTCTCTCCACTGTCTCTGTCTCTCCTCTGTCTCTCCTCTGTCTCTCCACTGTCTCTCCTCTGTCACTGCCCTCCTCTCCTCTCCTCTCCTCTGTCTCTCCACTGTCTCTTCTCTGTCTCTCCTCTGTCTCTCCTCTGTCTCTCCTCTGTCTCTGTCTCTTCTCTGTCTCTCCTCTGTCTCTCCTCTGTCTCTCCACTGTCTCTCCACTGTCCCTATCTCTCCTCTCTCTCCACTGTCTCTCCACTGTCTCTCCACTGTCCCTGTCTCTCCTCTCTCTCCACTGTCTCTCCACTGTCTCTGTCTCTCCACTGTCTCTCCACTGTCTCTGTCTCTCCACTGTCTCTCCACTGTCTCTTTCTCTCCACTGTCTCTGTCTCTCCACTGTCTCTCCACTGTCTCTGTTTCTCCACTGTCTCTCCTCTCTCTCCACTGTCGCTGTCTCTCCACTGTCTCTCCACTGTCTCTGTCTCTCCACTGTCTCTTCACTGTCTATCTCTCCTCTGTCTATGTCTCTCCACTGTCTCTCCTCTGTCTCTCCTCTGTCTCACCACTGTCTCGGTCTCTCCACTGTCTCTCCTCTCTATTCACTGTCTCTCCAATGTCTCTGTCTCTCCTCTGTCTCTGTCTCTCCACTGTCTCTCCACTTTCTCTCCACTTTCTATCCACTGTCTCTCCACTGTCTCTGTCTCTCCTCTGTCTCTCCTCTGTCTCTCCACTGTCTCTCCACTGTCTCTGTCTCTCCTCTGTCTCTCCACTGTCTCTGTCTCTCCACTGTCTCTCCACTGTCTCTGTCTCTCCTCTGTCTCTGTCTCTCCTCTGTCTCTCCACTGTCTCTCCACTGTCTCTGTCTCGACTCTGTCTCTCCACTGTCTCTGTCTCTCCACTGTCTCTCCACTGTCTCTCCACTGTCTCTCCACTGTCTCTGTCTCTCCTCTGTCTCTCCACTGTCTCTGTCTCTCCTCTGTCTCTCCACTGTCTCTCCACTGTCTCTGTCTCTCCTCTGTCTCTCCTCTGTCTCTCCTCTGTCTCTCCTCTGTCTATTCTCTGTCTCTCCACTGTCTCTCCACTGTCTCTGTCTCTCCACTGTCTCTGTCTCTCTGTCTCTCCTCTGTCTCTCCTCTGTCTCTCCTCTGTCTCTCCTCTGTCTCTCCTCTCCTCTCCTCTGTCTCTCCTCTGTCTCTCCACTGTCTCTCCTCTGTATCTCCACTGTCTCTTCTCTGTCTCTCCACTGTCTCTCCACTGTCTCTGTCTCTCCTCTGTCTCTCCTCTGTCTCTCCTCTGTCTCTCCTCTGTCTCTCCACTGTCTCTCCACTGTCTCTCCTCTGTCTCTGTCTCTCCTCTGTCTCTCCACTGTCCCTGTCTCTCCTCTCTCTCCACTGTCTCTCCTCTGTCTCTGTCTCTCCTCTGTCTCTCCACTGTCTCTCCACTGTCTCTGTCTCTTCTCTGTCTCTCCTCTGTCTCTCCTCTGTCTCTCCACTGTCTCTCCACTGTCTCTCCACTGTCCCTGTCTCTCCTCTCTCTCCACTGTCTCTCCACTGTCTCTGTCTCTCCACTGTCTCTGTCTCTCCACTGTCTCTCCACTGTCTCTTTCTCTCCACTGTCTCTGTCTCTCCACTGTCTCTCCACTGTCTCTGTTTCTCCACTGTCTCTCCTCTCTCTCCACTGTCTCTGTCTCTCCACTGTCTCTCCACTGTCTCTGTCTCTCCACTGTCTCTTCACTGTCTATCTCTCCTCTGTCTCTGTCTCTCCTCTGTCTCGCCACTGTCTCGGTCTCTCCTCTGTCTCTGTATCTCCACTGTCTCTCCACTGTCTCTGTCTCTCCTCTGTCTGTCCTCTGTCTCTCCACTGTCTCTGTCTCTCCTCTGTCTCTCCTCTGTCTCTGTCTCTCCACTGTCTCTCCACTGTCTCTCCACTGTCCCTGTCTCTCCTCTCTCTCCACTGTCTCTCCTCTGTCTCTGTCTCTCCTCTGTCTCTCCACTGTCTCTCCACTGTCTCTGTCTCTCCACTGTCTCTCCACTGTCTCTTTCTCTCCACTGTCTCTGTCTCTCCACTGTCTCTCCACTGTCTCTGTTTTTCCACTGTCTCTCCTCTCTCTCCACTGTCTCTCCACTGTCTCTGTCTCTCCACTGTCTCTCCACTGTCTTTATCTCTCCTCTGTCTCTGTCTCTCCTCTGTCTCTCCTCTGTCTCACCACTGTCTCGGTCTCTCCTCTGTCTCTCCACTGTCTCTCCTCTCTATTCACTGTCTCTCCACTGTCTCTGTCTCTCCTCTGTCTCTGTCTCTCCACTGTCTCTCCACTTTCTCTCCACTGTCTCTACACTGTCTCTGTCTCTCCTCTGTCTCTCCACTGTCTCTCCTCTGTCTCTCCACTGTCTCTCCTCTGTCTCTCCACTGTCTCTTCTCTGTCTCTCCACTGTCTCTCCACTGTCTCTGTCTCTCCTCTGTCTCTCCTCTGTCTCTCCACTGTCTCTCCTCTGTCACTGCCCTCCTCTCCTCTCTCCTCTCCTCTGTCTCTCCACTGTCTCTTCTCTGTCTCTCCTCTGTCTCTCCTCTGTCTCTCCTCTGTCTCTGTCTCTTCTCTGTCTCTCCTCTGTCTCTCCTCTGTCTCTCCACTGTCTCTCCACTGTCCCTGTCTCTCCTCTCTCTCCACTGTCTCTGTCTCTCCACTGTCTCTCCACTGTCTCTGTCTCTCCACTGTCTCTCCACTGTCTCTTTCTCTCCACTGTCTCTGTCTCTCCACTGTCTCTCCACTGTCTCTCCTCTCTCTCCACTGTCTCTGTCTCTCCACTGTCTCTCCACTGTCTCTTCACTGTCTATCTCTCCTCTGTCTCTGTCTCTCCACTGTCTCTCCTCTGTCTCTCCTCTGTCTCACCACTGTCTCGGTCTCTCCACTGTCTCTCCTCTCTATTCACTGTCTCTCCACTGTCTCTGTCTCTCCTCTGTCTCTGTCTCTCCACTGTCTCTCCACTTTCTCTCCACTTTCTATCCACTGTCTCTCCACTGTCTCTGTCTCTCCTCTGTCTCTCCTCTGTCTCTCCACTGTCTCTCCACTGTCTCTGTCTCTCCTCTGTCTCTCCACTGTCTCCGTCTCTCCTCTGTCTCTGTCTCTCCTCTGTCTCTCCTCTGTCTCTCCACTGTCTCTCCACTGTCTCTGTCTCTCCTCTGTCTCTCCACTGTCTCTGTCTCTCCACTGTCTCTCCACTGTCTCTCCACTGTCTCTCCACTGTCTCTGTCTCTACTCTGTCTCTCCACTGTCTCTGTCTCTCCTCTGTCTCTCCACTGTCTCTGTCTCTCCTCTGTCTCTCCTCTGTCTATTCTCTGTCTCTCCACTGTCTCTCCACTGTCTCTGTCTCTCCACTGTCTCTGTCTCTCCTCTGTCTCTCCTCTGTCTCTCCTCTGTCTCTCCTCTGTCTCTCATCTGTCTCTCCTCTGTCTCTCCTCTGTCTCTCCTCTCCTCTCCTCTGTCTCTCCTCTGTCTCTCCACTGTCTCTCCTCTGTATCTCCACTGTCTCTTCTCTGTCTCTCCACTGTCTCTCCACTGTCTCTGTCTCTCCTCTGTCTCTCCTCTGTCTCTCCTCTGTCTCTCCACTGTCTCTCCACTGTCTCTCCTCTGTCTCTGTCTCTCCTCTGTCTCTCCACTGTCTCTCCTCTGTCTCTGTCTCTCCTCTGTCTCTCCACTGTCTCTCCACTGTCCCTGTCTCTCCTCTCTCTCCACTGTCTCTCCACTGTCTCTCCACTGTCCCTGTCTCTCCTCTCTCTCCACTGTCTCTCCACTGTCTCTGTCTCTCCACTGTCTCTCCACTGTCTCTGTCTCTCCACTGTCTCTCCACTGTCTCTTTCTCTCCACTGTCTCTGTCTCTCCACTGTCTCTCCACTGTCTCTGTTTCTCCACTGTCTCTCCTCTCTCTCCACTGTCTCTGTCTCTCCACTGTCTCTCCACTGTCTCTGTCTCTCCACTGTCTCTTCACTGTCTATCTCTCCTCTGTCTCTGTCTCTCCACTGTCTCTCCTCTGTCTCACCACTGTCTCGGTCTCTCCACTGTCTCTCCTCTCTATTCACTGTCTCTCCACTGTCTCTGTCTCTCCTCTGTCTCTGTCTCTCCACTGTCTCTCCACTTTCTCTCCACTTTCTATCCACTGTCTCTCCACTGTCTCTGTCTCTCCTCTGTCTCTCCTCTGTCTCTCCACTGTCTCTCCACTGTCTCTGTCTCTCCTCTGTCTCTCCACTGTCTCTCCTCTGTCTCTGTCTCTCCTCTGTCTCTCCTCTGTCTCTCCACTGTCTCTCCACTGTCTCTGTCTCTCCTCTGTCTCTCCACTGTCTCTGTCTCTCCACTGTCTCTCCACTGTCTCTCCACTGTCTCTCCACTGTCTCTGTCTCTCCTCTGTCTCTCCACTGTCTCTGTCTCTCCTCTGTCTCTCCACTGTCTCTGTCTCTCCTCTGTCTCTCCTCTGTCTCTCCTCTGTCTCTCCTCTGTCTATTCTCTGTCTCTCCACTGTCTCTCCACTGTCTCTGTCTCTCCACTGTCTCTGTCTCTCTGTCTCTCCTCTGTCTCTCCTCTGTCTCTCCTCTGTCTCTCCTCTGTCTCTCCTCTGTCTCTCCTCTCCTCTCCTCTGTCTCTCCACTGTCTCTCCTCTGTATCTCCACTGTCTCTTCTCTGTCTCTCCACTGTCTCTCCACTGTCTCTGTCTCTCCTCTGTCTCTCCTCTGTCTCTCCTCTGTCTCTCCTCTGTCTCTCCTCTGTCTCTCCACTGTCTCTCCTCTGTCTCTGTCTCTCCTCTGTCTCTCCACTGTCTCTCCTCTGTCTCTGTCTCTCCTCTGTCTCTCCTCTGTCTCTCCTCTGTCTCTGTCTCTCCAGTGTCTCTTCTAAATCTCTCCACTGTCTCTCCTCTGTCTCTCCTCTGTCTCTGTCTCTCCACTGTCTCTCTACTGTCTCTCCACTGGCTCAGTCTCTCCACTGTCTCTGTTTCTCCTCTTCTCTCCACTGTCTCTCCACTGTCTCTCCACTGTCTCTCCTCTGTCTCTGTCTCTCCTCTGTCTCTCCACTGTCTCTCCTCTGTCTCTCCTCTGTCTCTCCACTGTCTCTCCACTGTCTCTCCACTGTCTCTGTTTTTCCACTGTCTCTCCTCTCTCTCCACTGTCTCTCCACTGTCTCTGTCTCTCCACTGTCTCTCCACTGTCTTTATCTCTCCTCTGTCTCTGTCTCTTCTCTGTCTCTCCTCTGTCTCACCACTGTCTCGGTCTCTCCTCTGTCTCTCCACTGTCTCTCCTCTCTATTCACTGTCTCTCCACTGTCTCTGTTTTTCCACTGTCTCTCCTCTCTCTCCACTGTCTCTCCACTGTCTCTGTCTCTCCACTGTCTCTCCACTGTCTTTATCTCTCCTCTGTCTCTGTCTCTCCTCTGTCTCTCCTCTGTTTCACCACTGTCTCGGTCTCTCCTCTGTCTATTCTCTGTCTCTCCACTGTCTCTCCACTGTCTCTGTCTCTCCACTGTCTCTGTCTCTCTGTCTCTCCTCTGTCTCTCCTCTGTCTCTCCTCTGTCTCTCCTCTGTCTCTCCTCTGTCTCTCCTCTCCTCTCCTCTGTCTCTCCTCTGTCTCTCCACTGTCTCTCCTCTGTATCTCCACTGTCTCTTCTCTGTCTCTCCACTGTCTCTCCACTGTCTCTGTCTCTCCTCTGTCTCTCCTCTGTCTCTCCACTGTCTCTCCACTGTCTCTCCTCTGTCTCTGTCTCTCCTCTGTCTCTCCTCTGTCTCTCCTCTTTCTCTGTCTCTCCAGTGTCTCTTCTATGTCTCTCCTCTGTCTCTCCTCTGTCTTTGTCTCTCCACTGTCTCTCTACTGTCTCTCCACTGGCTCAGTCTCTCCACTGTCTCTGTCTCTCCTCTGTCTCTCCTCTGTCTCTGTCTCTCCTCTGTCTCTCCTCTGTCGCTGTCTCTCCACTGTCTCTCCACTGTCTCTGTCTCTCCTCTGTCCCTCCTCTGTCTCTCCACTGTCTCTGTCTCTCCTCTGTCTCTCCTCTGTCTCTGTCTCTCCACTGTCTCTCCACTGTCTCTCCACTGTCCCTGTCTCTCCTCTCTCTCCACTGTCTCTTTCTCTCCACTGTCTCTCCACTGTCTCTGTCTCTCGACTGTCTCTCCACTGTCTCTGTTTTTCCACTGTCTCTCCTCTCTCTCCACTGTCTCTCCACTGTCTCTGTCCCTCCACTGTCTCTCCACTGTCTTTATCTCTCCTCTGTCTCTGTCTCTCCTCTGTCTCTCCTCTGTCTCACCACTGTCTCGGTCTCTCCTCTGTCTCTCCACTGTCTCTCCTCTCTATTCACTGTCTCTCCACTGTCTCTCCACTGTCTCTGTCTCTCCACTGTCTCTCCACTTTCTCTCCACTTTCTCTCCACTGTCTCTACACTGTCTCTGTCTCTCCTCTGTCTCTCCAATGTCTCTCCTCTGTCTCTCCACTGTCTCTCCTCTGTCTCTCCACTGTCTCTTCTCTGTGTCTCCACTGTCTCTCCACTGTCTCTGTCTCTCCTCTGTCTCTCCTCTGTCTCTCCACTGTCTCGGTCTCTCCACTGTCTCTCCTCTCTATTCACTGTCTCTCCACTGTCTCTGTTTTTCCACTGTCTCTCCTCTCTCTCCACTGTCTCTCCACTGTCTCTGTCTCTCCACTGTCTCTCCACTGTCTTTATCTCTCCTCTGTCTCTGTCTCTTCTCTGTCTCTCCTCTGTCTCACCACTGTCTCGGTCTCTCCTCTGTCTCTCCACTGTCTCTCCTCTCTATTCACTGTCTCTCCACTGTCTCTGTTTTTCCACTGTCTCTCCTCTCTCTCCACTGTCTCTCCACTGTCTCTGTCTCTCCACTGTCTCTCCACTGTCTTTATCTCTCCTCTGTCTCTGTCTCTCCTCTGTCTCTCCTCTGTTTCACCACTGTCTCGGTCTCTCCACTGTCTCTCCTCTGTCTATTCTCTGTCTCTCCACTGTCTCTCCACTGTCTCTGTCTCTCCACTGTCTCTGTCTCTCTGTCTCTCCTCTGTCTCTCCTCTGTCTCTCCTCTGTCTCTCCTCTGTCTCTCCTCTGTCTCTCCTCTCCTCTCCTCTGTCTCTCCTCTGTCTCTCCACTGTCTCTCCTCTGTATCTCCACTGTCTCTTCTCTGTCTCTCCACTGTCTCTCCACTGTCTCTGTCTCTCCTCTGTCTCTCCTCTGTCTCTCCACTGTCTCTCCACTGTCTCTCCTCTGTCTCTGTCTCTCCTCTGTCTCTCCTCTGTCTCTGTCTCTCCTCTGTCTCTCCTCTGTCTCTCCTCTTTCTCTGTCTCTCCAGTGTCTCTTCTATGTCTCTCCTCTGTCTCTCCTCTGTCTTTGTCTCTCCACTGTCTCTCTACTGTCTCTCCACTGGCTCAGTCTCTCCACTGTCTCTGTCTCTCCTCTGTCTCTCCTCTGTCTCTGTCTCTCCTCTGTCTCTCCTCTGTCGCTGTCTCTCCACTGTCTCTCCACTGTCTCTGTCTCTCCTCTGTCCCTCCTCTGTCTCTCCACTGTCTCTGTCTCTCCTCTGTCTCTCCTCTGTCTCTGTCTCTCCACTGTCTCTCCACTGTCTCTCCACTGTCCCTGTCTCTCCTCTCTCTCCACTGTCTCTTTCTCTCCACTGTCTCTCCACTGTCTCTGTCTCTCGACTGTCTCTCCACTGTCTCTGTTTTTCCACTGTCTCTCCTCTCTCTCCACTGTCTCTCCACTGTCTCTGTCTCTCCACTGTCTCTCCACTGTCTTTATCTCTCCTCTGTCTCTGTCTCTCCTCTGTCTCACCACTGTCTCGGTCTCTCCTCTGTCTCTCCACTGTCTCTCCTCTCTATTCACTGTCTCTCCACTGTCTCTCCACTGTCTCTGTCTCTCCACTGTGTCTCCACTTTCTCTCCACTTTCTCTCCACTGTCTCTACACTGTCTCTGTCTCTCCTCTGTCTCTCCAATGTCTCTCCTCTGTCTCTCCACTGTCTCTCCTCTGTCTCTCCACTGTCTCTTCTCTGTGTCTCCACTGTCTCTCCACTGTCTCTGTCTCTCCTCTGTCTCTCCTCTGTCTCTCCACTGTCTCTCCTCTGTCTCTGCCCTCCTCTCCTCTCCTCTCCTCTGTCTCTCCACTGTCTCTTCTCTGTCTCTCCTCTGTCTCTCCTCTGTCTCTCCTATGTCTCTGTCTCTCCTCTGTCTCTCCTCTGTCTCTCCACTGTCTCTCCACTGTCCCTGTCTCTCCTCTCTCTCCACTGTCTCTCCACTGTCTCTCCACTGTCCCTGTCTCTCCTCTCTCTCCACTGTCTCTCCACTGTCTCTGTCTCTCCACTGTCTCTCCTCTCTCTCCACTGTCTCTCCTCTGTCTCTTCTCTGTCTCTCATCTGTCTCTCCTCTGTCTCTCCACTGTCTCTCCACTGTCTCTCCACTGTCCCTCCACTGTCTCTGTCTCTCCACTGTCTCTTCACTGTCTTTATCTCTCCTCTGTCTCTGTCTCTCCACTGTCTCTCCTCTGTCTCTCCTCTGTCTCTCCACTGTCTCTCCTCTGTCTCTCCACTGTCTCTCCACTGTCTCTTTCTCTCCACTGTCTCTGTCTCTCCACTGTCTCTCCACTGTCTCTCCTCTCTCTCCACTGTCTCTCCTCTGTCTCTGTCTCTTCTCTGTCTCTCATCTGTCTCTCCTCTGTCTCTCCACTGTCTCTCCACTGTCTCTCCACTGTCCCTCCACTGTCTCTGTCTCTCCACTGTCTCTTCACTGTCTTTATCTCTCCTCTGTCTCTGTCTCTCCACTGTCTCTCCTCTGTCTCTCCTCTGTCTCTCCACTGTCTCTCCTCTGTCTCTCCACTGTCTCTCCACTGTCTCTTTCTCTCCACTGTCTCTGTCTCTCCACTGTCTCTCCACTGTCTCTCCTCTCTCTCCACTGTCTCTCCTCTGTCTCTGTCTCTTCTCTGTCTCTCATCTGTCTCTCCTCTGTCTCTCCACTGTCTCTCCACTGTCCCTCCACTGTCTCTGTCTCTCCACTGTCTCTTCACTGTCTTTATCTCTCCTCTGTCTCTGTCTCTCCACTGTCTCTCCTCTGTCTCTCCTCTGTCTCACCACTGTCTCGGTCTCTCCACTGTCTCTCCTCTCTATTCACTGTCTCTCCACTGTCTCTGTCTCTCCTCTGTGTCTGTCTCTCCACTGTCTCTCCACTTTCTCTGTCTCTTCTCTGTCTCTCCTCTGTCTCTCCTCTGTCTCTCCTTTGTCTCTCCACTGTCTCTCCACTGTCTCTGTCTCTCCTCTGTGTCTCCACTGTCTCTGTCTCTCCACTGTCACTCCACTGTCTCTGTCTCTCCTCTGTCTCTGTCTCTCCTCTGTCTCTCCACTGTCTCTGTCTCTCTTCTGTCTCTCCACTGTCTCTGTCTCTCCACTGTCTCTCCACTGTCTCTCCACTGTCTCTGTCTCTCCTCTGTCTCGCCACTGTCTCTGTCTCTCCTCTGTCTCTCCACTGTCTCTCCACTGTCTCTGTCTCTCCTCTGTCTCTCCTCTGTCTCTCCTCTGTCCATTCTATGTCTCTCCACTGTCTCTCCACTGTCTCTGTCTCTCCACTGTCTCTCCACTGTCTCTGTCTCTCTGTCTCTCCTCTGTCTCTCCTCTGTCTCTCCTCTGTCTCTCCACTGTCTCTCCTCTGTCTCTCCTCTGTCTCTCCTCTGTCTCTCCTCTGTCTCTCAACTGTCTCTCCTCTGTATCTCCACTGTCTCTTCTCTGTCTCTCCACTGTCTCTTCACTGTCTCTGTCTCTCCTCTGTCTCTCCTCTGTCTCTCCTCTGTCTCTCCACTGTCTCTCCTCTGTCTCTGTCTCTCCTCTGTCTCTGTCTCTCCACTGTCTCTTCTCTGTCTCTCCACTGTCTCTCCACTGTCTCTCCACTGTCTCTCCACTGTCTCTCCTCTGTCTCTCCTCTGTCTCTCCTCTGTCTATTCTCTGTCTCTCCACTGTCTCTGTCTCTCCTCTGTCTCTCCTCTGTCTCTCCTCTGTCTCTCCACTGTCTCTCCACTGTCTCTCCTCTGTCTCTCCTCTGTCTCTCCTCTGTCTCTCCACTGTCTCTCCTCTATCTCTCCTCTGTCTCTGTCTCTCCTCTGTCTCTCCTCTGTCTCTCCTCTGTCTCTCCACTGTATCTCCACTGTCTCTCCTCTGTCTCTCCTCTGTCTCTCCTCTGTCTCTCCACTGTCTCTCCTCTGTCTCTCCTCTGTCTCTGTCTCTCCTCTGTCTCTCCACTGTCTCTCCTCTGTCTCTGTCTCTCCACTGTCTCTTCTCTGTCTCTCCACTGTCTCTCCTCCGTCTCTCCCTCCCGATACCACCTCCTGCCATCTCTCCCTAGTCCTACTTTCCTCTCTTTCTCCTCCCCCTGTTCTCTCTCTCCTCCCCCTGTTCTCTCTCTCCTCCCCCTGTTCTCTCTCTCCTCTCCCTGTTCTCTCTCTCCTCCCCCTGTTCTCTCTCTCCTCCTCCTGTTCTCTCTCTGCTCCCCCTGTTCTCTCTCTCCTCCCCCCTGTTCTCTCTCTCCTCTTCCTGTTCTCTCTCTCCTCTCCCTGTTCTCTCTCTCCTCCCCCTGTTCTCTCTCTCCTCCCCCTGTTCTCTCTCTCCTCTTCCTGTTCTCTCTCTCCTCCCCCTGTTCTCTCTCTCCTCTTCCTGTTCTCTCTCTCCTCCCCCTGTTCTCTCTCTCCTCTTCCTGTTCTCTCTCTCCTCCACCACACCCTGTTCTCTCTCTCCTCCCCCTGTTCTCTCTCTCCTCTTCCTGTTCAATCTCTCCTCCTCCTGTTCTCTCTCTCCTCCTCCTGTTCTCTCTCTCCTCCTCCTGTTCTCTCTCTCCTCTCCCTGTTCTCTCTCTCCTCTTCCTGTTCTCTCTCTCCTCTTCCTGTTCTCTCTCTCCTCTTCCTGTTCTCTCTCTCCTCTCCCTGTTCTCTCTCCTCCTCCTGTTCTCTCTCTCCTCCTCCTGTTCTCTCTCCTCCTCCTGTTCTCTCTCTCCTCCTCCTGTTCTCTCTCTCCTCTCCCTGTTCTCTCTCTCCTCTTCCTGTTCTCTCTCTCCTCTTCCTGTTCTCTCTCTCCTCCTGTTCTCTCTCTCCTCTTCCTGTTCTCTCTCTCCTCCACCACACCCTGTTCTCTCTCTCCTCTTCCTGTTCTCTCTCTCCTCCCCCTGTTCTCTCTCTCCTCTTCCTGTTCTCTCTCTCCTCTCCCTGTTCTCTCTCTCCTCCCCCTGTTCTCTCTCTCCTCCCCCTGTTCTCTCTCTCCTCCCCCTGTTCTCTCTCTCCTCTTCCTGTTCTCTCTCCTCCCCTGTTCTCTCTCTCCTCCCCCTGTTCTCTCTCTCCTCTTCCTGTTCTCTCTCTCCTCCCCCTGTTCTCTCTCTCCTCTTCCTGTTCTCTCTCTCCTCCCCCTGTTCTCTCTCTCCTCTTCCTGTTCTCTCTCTCCTCCACCACACCCTGTTCTCTCTCTCCTCCCCCTGTTCTCTCTCTCCTCTTCCTGTTCAATCTCTCTCCTCCTGTTCTCTCTCTCCCTCCTCCTGTTCTCTCTCTCCTCCTCCTGTTCTCTCTCTCCTCTCCCTGTTCTCTCTCTCCTCTTCCTGTTCTCTCTCTCCTCTTCCTGTTCTCTCTCTCCTCTTCCTGTTCTCTCTCTCCTCTCCCTGTTCTCTCTCCTCCTCCTGTTCTCTCTCTCCTCCTCCTGTTCTCTCTCCTCCTCCTGTTCTCTCTCTCCTCCTCCTGTTCTCTCTCTCCTCTCCCTGTTCTCTCTCTCCTCTTCCTGTTCTCTCTCTCCTCTTCCTGTTCTCTCTCTCCTCCCTGTTCTCTCTCTCCTCTTCCTGTTCTCTCTCTCCTCCACCACACCCTGTTCTCTCTCTCCTCCCCCTGTTCTCTCTCTCCTCCCCCTGTTCTCTCTCTCCTCTTCCTGTTCTCTCTCTCCTCCCCCTGTTCTCTCTCTCCTCCCCCTGTTCTCTCTCTCCTCCCCCTGTTCTCTCTCTCCTCCCCTGTTCTCTCTCTCCTCTTCCTGTTCTCTCTCCTCCTCCTGTTCTCTCTCTCCTCCCCCTGTTCTCTCTCTCCTCTTCCTATTCTCTCTCCTCCCCCTGTTCTAGCTCTCCTCTTCCTGTTCTCTCTCTCCTCTTCCTGTTCTCTCTCTCCTCTCCCTGTTCTCGCTCTCCTCCCCCTGTTCTCTCTCTCCTCTTCCTGTTCTCTCTCTCCTCCCCCTGTTCTCTCTCTCCTCCCCCCTGTTCTCTCTCTCCTCCCCCTGTTCTCTCTCTCCTCCCCCTGTTCTCTCTCTCCTCTTCCTGTTCTCTCTCTCCTCCCCCTGTTCTCTCTCTCCTCCCCCTGTTCTCTCTCTCCTCCCCCTGTTCTCTCTCTCCTCTTCCTGTTCTCTCTCTCCTCTCCCTGTTCTCTCTCTCCTCCCCCTGTTCTCTCTCTCCTCTCCCTGTTCTCTCTCTCCTCCCCCTGTTCTCTCTCTCCTCCTCCTGTTCTCTCTCTCCTCTTCCTGTTCTCTCTCTCCTCTCCCTGTTCTCTCTCTCCTCCCCCTGTTCTCTCTCTCCTCCCCCTGTTCTCTCTCTCCTCTCCCTGTTCCCTCTCTCCTCTCCCTGTTCTCTCTCTCCTCTTCCTGTTCTCTCTCTCCTGCTCCTGTTCTCTCTCTCCTCCACCACAACCTGCTCTCTCTCCTCCCCCTGTTCTCTATCTCCTCTTCCTGTTCTCTCTCCTCCCCCTGTTCTAGCTCTCCTCTTCCTGTTCTCTCTCTCCTCTTCCTGTTCTCTCTCTCCTCTCCCTGTTCTCTCTCTCCTCCCCCTGTTCTCTCTCTCCTCTTCCTGTTCTCTCTCTCCTCCCCCCTGTTCTCTCTCTCCTCCCCCCTGTTCTCTCTCTCCTCCCCCTGTTCTCTCTCTCCTCCCCCTGTTCTCTCTCCTCTTCCTGTTCTCTCTCTCCTCCCCCCTGTTCTCTCTCTCCTCCCCCTGTTCTCTCTCTCCTCTTCCTGTTCTCTCTCTCCTCTTCCTGTTCTCTCTCTCCTCCCCCTGTTCTCTCTCTCCTCTTCCTGTTCTCTCTCTCCTCCCCCTGTTCTCTCTCTCCTCTTTCCTGTTCTCTCTCTCCTCCCCCCCTGTTCTCTCTCTCCTCCCCCTGTTCTCTCTCTCCTCCCCCTGTTCTCTCTCTCCTCCCCCCCTGTTCTCTCTCTCCTCTTCCTGTTCTCTCTCTCCCTCCCCCTGTTCTCTCTCTCCTCCCCCTGTTCTCTCTCTCCTCCTCCTGTTCTCTCTCTCCTCCCCCTGTTCTCTATCTCCTCTTCCTGTTCTCTCTCTCCTCCCCCTGTTCTAGCTCTCCTCTTCCTGTTCTCTCTCTCCTCTTCCTGTTCTCTCTCTCCTCTCCCTGTTCTCTCTCTCCCTCCCCCCTGTTCTCTCTCTCCTCTTCCTGTTCTCTCTCTCCTCCCCCCTGTTCTCTCTCTCCTCCCCCTGTTCTCTCTCTCCTCTTCCTGTTCCTGTCTCTCTCCTCCCCCTGTTCTCTCTCTCCTCCCCCTGTTCTTTCTCTCCTCCTCCTGTTCTCTCTCTCTCCCCTGTTCTCTCTCTCCTCTTCCTGTTCTCTCTCTCCTCTCCCTGTTCTCTCTCTCCTCTTCCTGTTCTCTCTCTCCTCTCCCTGTTCTCTCTCTCCTCTTCCTGTTCTCTCTCTCCTCCCCCTGTTCTCTCTCTCCTCCCCCTGTTCTCTCTCTCTCCCCTGTGTATCTCTCTCTCCTCTTCCTGTTCTCTCTCTCCTCCCCCTGTTCTCTCTCTCCTCTTCCTGTTCTCTCTCTCCTCCACCACACCCTGTTCTCTCTCCTCCCCCTGTTCTCTCTCTCCTCTTCCTGTTCTCTCTCTCCTCTCCCCGTTATCTTTCTCGTCTCCACCACCACCTGTTTCCTCTCAACCCGGTCTCCCTGGTTCTGATGATTAGGGGTCAGCCCACTGAGGAGCTTGGAAGTTTTGGTAAGACACCATGGAACCCTGGAAGCGTCTCTGATGTGATCAGGGATCCTCCCTCCTCTCTCCCTCCCCTTCCCCACAGCCCGGCGTAATCCCATTGTGGGACAGAATGAGGCAGTCAGAGGCCTGGGAAAACCTGTGGGGGAACTGAGGGAGGGAGGGATGGAGGGAGTGGTGGAAGAGGGGGGGGGCGATCGTGGCTCCTCGTTGTAATTAGCCCAGGTCACCCTTTAACACCCTAACCCCTGAAAACATCCTATTACACCCAAACCACGTCCCCAGGCTAATTGCTACAGAGTGAGCCGACTGGTGGACGATATTAAGGATTTTTTTCCTAAAACCCTCCTAGTATGGCCTGTGGTCTCGACTAAACCCCTGGGGTATCTCCTGGGGTATCTTGGTATCTCCTGTGGTATCTTCTGTGGTATTTGGGGTATCTTCTGTGGTATCTCCTGGGGTATCTTGGTATCTCCTGTGGTATCTCCTGGGGTATCTTGGTATCTCCTGTGGTATCTCCTGGGGTATCTTGGTATCTCCTGTGGTATCTCCTGGGGTATCTTGGTATCTCCTGTGGTATCTCCTGGGGTATCTTGGTATCTCCGGAGGTATCTCCTGGGGTATCTTGGTATCTCCTGTGGTATCTCCTGGGGTATCTCCTGTGGTATCTCCTGTGGTATCTCCTGGGGTATCTTGGTATCTCCTGTGGTATCTCCTGGGGTATCTCCTGTGGTATCTCCTGTGGTATCTTCTGTGGTATCTCCTGGGGTATCTCCTGTGGTATCTGGGGTATCTCCTGTGGTATCTGGGGTATCTCCTGTGGTATCTGGAGTATCTCCTGTGGTATCTGGGGTATCTCCTGTGGTGTCTGGGGTATCTCCTGTGGTATCTGGGGTATCTCCTGTGGTGTCTGGGGTATCTCCTGTGGTATCTGGGGTATCTCCTGTGGTATCTGGGGTATCTCCTGTGGTGTCTGGGGTATCTCCTGTGGTATCTGGAGTATCTCCTGTGGTATCTGGGGTATCTCCTGTGGTGTCTGGGGTATCTCCTGTGGTATCTGGAGTATCTCCTGTGGTATCTGGGGTATCTCCTGTGGTATTTGGGGTATCTCCTGTGGTATCTGGGGTATCTCCTGTGGTATTTGGGGTATCTCCTGTGGTATCTGGGGTATCTCCTGTGGTGTCTGGGGTATCTCCTGTGGTATCTGGGGTATCTCCTGTGGTATCTGGGGTATCTCCTGTGGTATCTGGGGTATCTCCTGTGGTATCTGGGGTATCTCCTGTGGTATCTGGGGTATCTCCTGTGGTATTTGGGGTATCTCCTGTGGTATCTGGGGTATCTCCTGTGGTATTTGGGGTATCTCCTGTGGTATCTGGGGTATCTCCTGTGGTATCTGGGGTATCTCCTGTGTTAACAAAGTATCTTGATCTGATCTGACTGAAGGCTACAACTGTTACATCTTCATCAGGCCTCATCTCATTCATCTCTCTGGTCTAAACAGCCCTGAATCAGGCCGGTTTCTCCATCAACACAACCCTGCTACTACCAGGCCTAAAACCCTGCTACTACCAGGCCTACACCCTGCTACTGCCTACAACCCTGCTACTGCCAGGCCTACACCCTGCTACTGCCAGGCCTACAACCCTGCTACTGCCAGGCCTACAACCCTGCTACTGCCAGCCATACACCCTGCTACTGCCAGGCCTACAACCCTGCTACTGCCAGGCCTACACCCTGCTACTGCCAGGCCTACAACCCTGCTACTGCCAGGCCTACACCCTGCTACTGCCAGGCCTACCCCCTGCTACTGCCAGGCCAACACTCTGCTACTGCCAGGCCTACAAACCCTACTACTGCCAGGCCTACAACCCTGCTTCTGCCAGGCCTACAACCCTGCTACTGCCAGGCCTACAACCCTGCTACTGCCAGCCATACACCCTGCTACTGCCAGGCCTACAACCCTGCTACTGCCAGGCCTACACCCTGCTACTGCCAGGCCTACAACCCTGCTACTGCCAGGCCTACAACCCTGCTACTGCCAGCCCTACACCCTACTACTGCCAGGCCTACACCCTGCTACTCCCATGTTACTCATGTTGAGGGTAACCACCATACGGAGCTACAGCATGAAGGCATCATTCTGACAACGGCCATGTTGAGGGTAACCACCATATGGAGCTACAGCATGAAGGCATCATTCTGACAACGGCCATGTTGAGAAATAATTTTTTTAAAGAATAATACTCCAACTATGTCTAGGAGCTGGGAACAGGACGACCACGTCTGTCGCCCAGAGAATAACATACAGTTCAAGTCGGAAGTTTACAAACACCTTAGACAAATACATTTAACGTTTTTCCACAATTCCTGACATTTAATCAACTGTCTTAGGTCAGTTAGGATCACTACGTTATTTTAAGAATGTAAAACGTCAGAATAATAATAGAGAATGATTTGTTTCAGCTTTGATTTCTTTGATCACATTCCCAGTGAGTCAGAAGTTTACATCAACTCAATTAGTATTTGGTTCCATTGCCATTAAATTGTTTAACTTGGGTCAAACGTTTGGGGTAGCCTTCCACAAGCTTCCCCCAATAAGTTGGGTGAATTTTGTCCCATTCCTCCTGACAGAGCTGGTGTAACTGAGTCAGGTTTGTAGGCCTTCTTGCTCGCACACACTTTTTCAGTTCTGCCCACAAATTTTCTATAGGATTGAGGTCAGGGCTTTGTGATGGCCACTCCAATACCTTGACTTTGTTGTCCTTAAGCCATTTTGCACAACTATTTCAGTTCTGCCCACAGCATCTCAATCGGGTTGAGGTCAAGGCTGACTGGGCCACTCCAGACGTTTTCTTCTGTTGAAGTCATTCTGTTGTTGATTTTCTTCTGTCTTTTGGGTTGTTGTCCTGTTGCATCACCCAACTCCTGTGAGCTTCAATTGACAGACATATAGCCTAACATTCTCCTGCAAAATGTCTTAATAAACTTGGGAATTCATTTTTCCATTGATGATAGCAAGCTGTCCAGGCCCTGAGGCAGCAAAGCAGCCCCAAACCATGATGTTCCCTCCACCAGACTTTACAGTTGGGATGAGGTTTTGATGTTGGTGTGCTGTGCATTTTTTCTCCACACATAGTGGTGTGTGTTCCTTCCAAACAACTCCACTGTAGTTTCATCTGTCCACAGAATATTTTGCCAGTAGCACTGTGGACCATCCAGGTGCTCTTTTGCGAACTTCAGACATGCAGCAATGTTTTTTTTGGACAGCGGTGGCTTCTTCCGTGGTGTCCTCCCATGAACACCCTTCTTGTTTAGTGTTTTATGTATCGTAGACTCATCAACAGAGTTGTTTGCATCTTCCAAAGATTTCTGTAAGTCATCAGCTGATACTCTACGTTTCTTATTAACCTCATTGAGCATTCTGCGCTGTGCTCTTGCAGTCATCCTTGCAGGACGGCCACTCCTAGGGAGAGTAGCAACAGTGCTGAAATGCCTCCCTTTATAGACAATTTGTCTTACCGTGCATTGACTTTTAGAGATACTTTTGTAACCTTTTCCAGCTTTTGCAAGCCAACAACTCTTAATCTTAGGTCTTCTGAAATCTCTTTTCTTCGAGGCATGGTTCGCATCAGGCAACGCTTCTTGTGAATAGCAAACTCAAATTTAGTGAGTGTTTTTTAAGGGGCAGGGCAGCTCTAACCAAAATCTCCAATCTCGTCTCATTGATTCGACTCCGGGTTAGTTGACTCCTGGGTCCAATTAGTGTTTGGAGAAGTCATTAGCCTAGGGGTTCAAATACTTATATATATATATATAACTACTGCTGTCCACTTCATATGTATATACTGTATTCTAGTCATGGTTCATCCTATATAACTACTGCTGTCCACTTCATATATACTGTATTCTAGTCATGGTTCATCCTATATAACTACTGCTGTCCACTTCATATGTATATACTGTATTCTAGTCATGGTTCATCCTATATAACTACTGTTGTCCACTTCATATGTATATACTGTATTCTAGTCATGGTTCATCCTATATAACTACTGCTGTCCACTTCATATATACTGTATTCTAGTCATGGTTCATCCTATATAACTACTGCTGTCCACTTCCAATTTGTAAGTCGCTCTGGATAAGAGCGTCTGCTAAATGACTTAAATGTAAATGTATATATATACTGTATTCTAGTCATGGTTCATCCTATATAACTACTGCTGTCCACTTCATATGTATATACTGTATTCTAGTCATGGTTCATCCTATATAACTACTGCTGTCCACTTCATATGTATATACTGTATTCTAGTCATGGTTCATCCTATATAACTACTGTTGTCCACTTCATATGTATATACTGTATTCTAGTCATGGTTCATCCTATATAACTACTGCTGTCCACTTCATATATACTGTATTCTAGTCATGGTTCATCCTATATAACTACTGCTGTCCACTTCCAATTTGTAAGTCGCTCTGGATAAGAGCGTCTGCTAAATGACTTAAATGTAAATGTAAATGTATATATATACTGTATTCTAGTCATGGTTCATCCTATATAACTACTGCTGTCCACTTCATATGTATATACTGTATTCTAGTCATGGTTCATCCTATATAACTACTGCTGTCCACTTCATATGTATATACTGTATTCTAGTCATGGTTCATCCTATATAACTACTGCTGTCCACTTCATATGTATATACTGTATTCTAGTCATGGTTCATCCTATATAACTACTGCTGTCCACTTCATATGTATATACTGTATTCTAGTCATGGTTCATCCTATATAACTACTGCTGTCCACTTCATATGTATATACTGTATTCTAATCATGGCTCATCTTATATAACTATAGCTGTACATGTTACATACATATACTGCCCATAATGTCTACATTTACATTACATTTAAGTCATTTAGCAGACGCTCTTATCCAGAGCGACTTACAAATTGGTGCATTCACCTTATGACATCCAGTGGAACAGTCACTTTACAATAGTGCATCTAAATCTTAAAGGGGGGGTGAGAGGGATTACTTTATCCTATCCTAGGTATTCCTTCTATACACATCATTATATACATATATATTTATATTTCGGACTCTGACATTGCTGGTTGTAATATTTCCAGATGTCTTTATTTGTAGGACCCTGCGTGTATTGTTTTGTCATGTTAAATACTAGTGCGCTGTTGAACGGTGAATTAACTTGATTTGAGGGTAACCAATCCTTTGGAGATATGAAGATGAACCACTTATTTACATCTAAATAATAAATCCCATCAGTAGACATGAAGAGGTATTGTATAAGTCTAATGTCTGGGCTTTAAAGGGGGGAAGGTACTAAATGCTGTTCCGAGGTCGAATAGGAAAGTACGTTTGAACAAAGACATGTTTTATGGTGGACGATTGTAAAAAAAAAAAAAAAAAAAAGTCCTCCCTCTTTTGCATTTTATTTGTGGAGCAAAGGGGCTTCCACTCCATCTAATAGTCATTAACTTCCATTACAATCGTTTGAAGTAGAGATAGTCCTTTGTGGTTTCATTTCGGGGACCCGCACAAAGACATTTAACACGTGGCCAAGGCGTGGTACGGGGACCACAAGGGGAGAGTCGGCTTTAAACCGCCAGTTTGGAGAACGACCCGAACATCATTTCTATGCGTCTCTCTCTTTCTCCTGCAGGAAGTAGCGTCTTTCCAGTCCTATTCATTGGCAGAACACCGACAGTGAGGTAGCAGGTCAAACGCCAAAAACAAACAACGGATTGAATGGATGGAGAGCTTCCAATTGGCTCATTCATCCCCCCTCATCTCCCCTGTAACTATTCTTCAGGTCGTTGCTGTAAATGAGAATGTGTTCTCAGTCAATTTACCTGGTAAAATAAGGGTTAAATAAATCAAACAAAATAGTCCGGCGGCGCAGTGGCAGCAGAGACTGAGGTTTGCATATATATTAGGTCACTGTCTTCGTTGTTTTTTTTTACCATTGACAATGAGCTTTAACCTTCTTAATACATCCATAACTCACATCATCTGTGGGAAGTGCCATTCTTAACTGCTCAACATTTAACAGCGTAACAAACATGTAGCATATTCATTACCCGGCTGTATTCAGGCACCAAGTGGAGTGGTGGAGCTGAGCCGAGGAGGTGGAGCTGAGCCGAGGAGGTGGAGCTGAGCCGAGGAGGTGGAGCTGAGCCGAGGAGGTGGAGCTGAGCCGAGGAGGTGGAGCTGAGCCGAGGAGGTGGAGCTGAGGTGGAGCTGAGCCGAGGAGGTGGAGCTGAGCCGAGGAGGTGGAGCTGAGCCGAGGAGGTGGAGCTGAGCCGAGGAGGTGGAGCTGAGCCGAGGAGGTGGAGCTGAGCCGAGGAGGTGGCGGGATAAACGTTTATTTTCCCCATGCAGGTGGAACCCTTCTACTTCTGACGGGGTGAACATTTCCAGGTGGAATAGATTAGCTGAACACACAGAGCTAATGCGAAACAAAGCGCCAATTAGTTGATGAATTAATGAGTGGATGTGGAGGTGTGAGCGGGTCACACACGGCCTGGGACCGAGGCTCGGATCGCGTCCTCTCGCCATGGCTACTGAATGATTGTCCGCTCTTTCACCAGCGCTTTCGATGTTTGCTGTGATTCACAACTCACATTAAAATTCACCGGTACGACGGTGCTAACTGAAGATGCCAAGTGACTATCAATGATGTCATTCTATTTTATGTATATTGCATATAAAATATATATCTATAAATCTATATGTATAGAATGCAGGATAATGGCGCATCGTAAACTACACATTCACAGCTTTTTGTGTGGAATTAGTTGTCAATTTTAACGTGTTTTTAACGTATTTTTATTGCCAGAATAGGAACACTTTGAGCCTCTTTCAATATGATACTGCCTTAAGACCAATAATACAATTAAAATGTAAACTTAATGTACATTTGACATTATGTAAAGACAACTGACATTCACATGAAAATAACGGCCTATACTAAACCCATGCATGTGTGCTTCTCCAACGAATAAACTTGTATGCCCAAACATATTATTTCAAAGACATTTTCAAACAAATGTTCTCAGTAGATTTAGGCCTCATACATTAACCCAAATTCATTGTAATGCTTTGTCTAATATATATAGACTGTGGAAGCCAATGTGTTTGGCCAATTCAAAGGATTTGAATTAGAGTATACTGCATCTTCCTTTACCTGGGTGTCATGCAACCCAAAACTCGGAGGGAGCACGACTACAGTGAGGATGGAAAGTTGGAGAATTTAAGTTTTTAAAATACCTGAAACAGCGTTTTCCTGCAATTTAGAGTTAAACTCATTATGCTTATCCCTTTGCAATTGTGGGAATTAGTCTTTATGGATAGGGCTAAATTAGTCTTTATGGATAGGGCTAAATTAGTCTTTATGGATAGGGCTAAATTAGTCTTTATGGATAGGGCTAAATTAGTCTTTATGGATAGGGCTAAATTAGTCTTTATGGATAGGGCTAAATTAGTCTTTATGGATAGGGCTAAATTGGTCTTTATGGATAGGGCTAAATTGGCCTGTATGGATAGGGCTAAATTGTCCTATATTAGAATTTCTAACACTCAGACAACAACACATTTGCTAAAGTTTCCCAATTACCTGGAGGGATGGGGGCAACTTCCTGTCAGGTGGTGCTCAAGTTCAGAACAGCTGTCAGTCAAAACCCCAAACAGAGCTGTGAAGCACAGAACCAGAGCCTGATGTATAGCATGTTACTGGATAGCCTGACCTGATGTATAGCATGTTACTGGATAGCCTGACCTGATGTATAGCATGTTACTGGATAGCCTGACCTGATGTATAGCATGTTACTGGATAGCCTGACCTGATGTATAGCATGTTACTGGACAGCCTGACCTGATGTATAGCATGTTACTGGATAGCCTGACCTGATGTATAGCATGTTACTGGATAGCCTGACCTGATGTATAGCATGTTACTGGACAGCCTGACCTGATGTATAGCATGTTACTGGATAGCCTGACCTGATGTATAGCATGTTACTGGATAGCCTGACCTGATGCATTACTGGACAGCCTGACCTGATGTATAGCATGTTACTGGACAGCCTGACCTGATGCATTACTGGACAGCCTGACCTGATGTATAGCATGTTACTGGATAGCCTGACCTGATGCATTACTGGACAGCCTGACCTGATGTATTACTGGACATCCTGACCCGATGTATAGCATGTTACTGGACAGCCTGACCTGATGTATAGCATGTTACTGGACAGCCTGACCTGATGTATAGCATGTTACTGGACAGCCTGACCTGATGTATAGCATGTTACTGGACAGCCTGACCTGATGTATAGCATGTTACTGGACAGCCTGACCTGATGTATAGCATGTTATTGGACAGCCTGACCTGATGTATAGCATGTTACTGGATAGCCTGACCTGATGCATTACTGGACAGCCTGACCTGATGTATTACTGGACATCCTGACCCGATGTATAGCATGTTACTGGACAGCCTGACCTGATGTATAGCATGTTACTGGACAGCCTGACCTGATGTATAGCATGTTACTGGACAGCCTGACCTGATGTATAGCATGTTACTGGACAGCCTGACCTGATGTATAGCATGTTACTGGACAGCCTGACCTGATGTATAGTATGTTACTGGACAGCCTGACCTGATGTATAGCATGTTACTGGACAGCCTGACCTGATGTATAGAATGTTACTGGACAGCCTGACCTGATGTGTTACTGGACAGCCTGACCTGATGTGTTACTGGACAGCCTGACCTGATGTGTTACTGGACAGCCTGACCTGATGTATTACTGGACAGCCTGACCTGATGTATAGCATGTTACTGGACAGCCTGACCTGATGTATAGCATGTTACTGGACAGCCTGACCTGATGTATAGCATGTTACTGGACAGCCTGACCTGATGTATTACTGGACAGCCTGACCCGATGTATAGCATGTTACTGGACAGCCTGACCTGATGTATAGCATGTTACTGGACAGCCTGACCTGATGTATAGCATGTTACTGGACAGCCTGACCTGATGTATAGCATGTTACTGGACAGCCTGACCTGATGTATAGCATGTTACTGGACAGCCTGACCTGATGTATAGTATGTTACTGGACAGCCTGACCTGATGTATAGCATGTTACTGGACAGCCTGACCTGATGTATAGCATGTTACTGGACAGCCTGACCTGATGTATAACATGTTGCTGGACAGCCTGACCTGATGTATAACATGTTACTGGACAGCCTGACCTGATGTATAGCATGTTACTGGACAGCCTGACCCGATGTAGAGCATGTTACTGGACAGCCCCCTATGCTATGCCCCCTATGCTATGCCCCTATGCTATGCCCCCAATGCTATGCCCCTATGCTATGCCCCTATGCTATGCCCCTATGCTATGCCCCTATGCTATGCCCCTATGCTATGCCCCCTATGCTACGCCCCTATGCTACGCCCCCTATGCTATGCCCCTATGCTACGCCCCTATGCTACGCCCCCTATGCTATGCCCCTATGCTATGCCCCTATACTATGCCCCTATGCTATGCCCCTATGCTATGCCCCTATACTATGCCCCAATACTATGCCCCTATGCTATGCCCCTATGCTATGCCCCTATACTATGCCCCAATATACTATGCCCCAATGCTATGCCCCTATGCTGATGCCCCTATACTATGCCCCTATATCTATGCCCCTATACTATGCCCTCATATCGCTATGCCCCTATGCTATGCCCCTATGCTATGCCCCTATGCTACGCCCTGTCTATACTATGCCCCTATGCTATGCCCCATTATGCTATGCCCCTATACTATGCCCCTATACTATGCCCCAATGCTAAGCCCCCTATGGGCACGACACCTCTGCTTTCATATTCCATAACATGAATTCATCACTTCATTCTGGATGTGATTGGATGGGAGAAGGCAATGGTTTTGGCATGATTTCCTTTTGTTTTCACCAATCAACCCCTTGTCAGATCAGTGATTTCTCCATGGAAACATGAAGGAAGGAAGGTGACACCTTGTGGCCAACTTCAATATCACATGACAAACATCGATGTTCATCTTTCCTCACACTTTCTGATGTCATTATCTAAGATCCTGCCTCATTATCTAAGATACTGTCTCATTATCTAAGATACTGTCTCATTATCTAAGATCCTGTCTCATTATCTAAGATCCTGCCTCTATCTAAGATACTGTCTCATTATCTAAGATCCTGCCTCATTATCTAAGATCCTGTCTCATTATCTAAGATCCTGTCTCATTATCTAAGATCCTGTCTCATTATCTAAGATACTGTCTCATTATCTAAGATCCTGCCTCTATCTAAGATCCTGCCTCTATCTAAGATACTGTCTCATTATCTAAGATCCTGTCTCATTATCTAAGATCCTGTCTCATTATCTAAGATACTGTCTCATTATCTAAGATCCTGTCTCATTATCTAAGATCCTGCCTCTATCTAAGATACTGTCTCATTATCTAAGATCCTGCCTCTATCTAAGATCCTGTCTCATTATCTAAGATCCTGTCTCATTATCTAAGATCCTGTCTCATTATCTAAGATACTGTCTCATTATCTAAGATCCTGCCTCTATCTAAGATCCTGCCTCTATCTAAGATCCTGTCTCATTATCTAAGATCCTGCCTCATTATCTAAGATCCTGTCTCATTATCTAAGATCCTGCCTCTATCTAAGATCCTGTCTCATTATCTAAGATCCTGTCTCATTATCTAAGATCCTGCCTCTATCTAAGATACTGTCTCATTATCTAAGATCCTGTCTCATTATCTAAGATCCTGTCTCATTATCTAAGATCCTGCCTCTATCTAAGATACTGTCTCATTATCTAAGATCCTGTCTCATTATCTAAGATCCTGCCTCATTATCTAAGATCCTGTCTCATTATCTAAGATCCTGCTCATTATCTAAGATCCTGTCTCATTATCTAAGATCCTGCCTCTATCTAAGATCTAAGATACTGTCTCATTATCTAAGATCCTGCCTCTATCTAAGATCCTGCCTCATTATCTAAGATCCTGTCTCATTATCTAAGATCCTGCCTCTATCTAAGATACTGTCTCATTATCTAAGATCCTGCCTCTATCTAAGATCCTGCCTCATTATCTAAGATCCTGCCTCTATCTAAGATACTGCCTCATTATCTAAGATCCTGCCTCTATCTAAGATACTGTCTCATTATCTAAGATCCTGCCTCTATCTAAGATACTGTCTCATTATCTAAGATCCTGCCTCTATCTAAGATCCTGTCTCATTATCTAAGATCCTGTCTCATTATCTAAGATACTGTCTCATTATCTAAGATCCTGTCTCATTATCTAAGATCCTGTCTCATTATCTAAGATCCTGCCTCTATCTAAGATCCTGTCTCATTATCTAAGATCCTGCCTCATTATCTAAGATCCTGTCTCATTATCTAAGATCCTGTCTCATTATCTAAGATACTGTCTCATTATCTAAGATCCTGCCTCTATCTAAGATCCTGCCTCTATCTAAGATACTGTCTCATTATCTAAGATCCTGTCTCATTATCTAAGATCCTGCCTCTATCTAAGATACTGTCTCATTATCTAAGATCCTGTCTCATTATCTAAGATCCTGCCTCTATCTAAGATACTGTCTCATTATCTAAGATCCTGCCTCTATCTAAGATCCTGTCTCATTATCTAAGATCCTGTCTCATTATCTAAGATCCTGTCTCATTATCTAAGATCCTGTCTCATTATCTAAGATCCTGTCTCATTATCTAAGATCCTGCCTCTATCTAAGATATTATCTGTCTCATTATCTAAGATCCTGCCTCTATCTAAGATCCTGTCTCATTATCTAAGATCCTGCCTCATTATCTAAGATCCTGTCTCATTATCTAAGATCCTGTCTCATTATCTAAGATCCTGCCTCATTATCTAAGATACTGTCTCATTATCTAAGATACTGTCTCATTATCTAAGATCCTGTCTCATTATCTAAGATCCTGCCTCTATCTAAGATACTGTCTCATTATCTAAGATCCTGTCTCATTATCTAAGATCCTGCCTCTATCTAAGATACTGTCTCATTATCTAAGATCCTGCCTCATTATCTAAGATCCTGTCTCATTATCTAAGATCCTGCCTCTATCTAAGATACTGTCTCATTATCTAAGATCCTGCCTCTATCTAAGATCCTGCCTCATTATCTAAGATCCTGTCTCATTATCTAAGATCCTGCCTCTATCTAAGATACTGTCTCATTATCTAAGATCCTGCCTCTATCTAAGATCCTGCCTCATTATCTAAGATCCTGCCTCTATCTAAGATACTGCCTCATTATCTAAGATCCTGCCTCTATCTAAGATACTGTCTCATTATCTAAGATCCTGCCTCTATCTAAGATACTGTCTCATTATCTAAGATCCTGCCTCTATCTAAGATCCTGTCTCATTATCTAAGATCCTGCCTCTATCTAAGATCCTGTCTCATTATCTAAGATCCTGCCTCTATCTAAGATACTGTCTCATTATCTAAGATCCTGCCTCTATCTAAGATCCTGTCTCATTATCTAAGATCCTGCCTCTATCTAAGATCCTGTCTCATTATCTAAGATCCTGCCTCTATCTAAGATACTGTCTCATTATCTAAGATCCTGCCTCTATCTAAGATCCTGTCTCATTATCTAAGATCCTGCCTCTATCTAAGATCCTGTCTCATTATCTAAGATCCTGCCTCTATCTAAGATACTGTCTCATTATCTAAGATCCTGTCTCATTATCTAAGATCCTGTCTCATTATCTAAGATCCTGCCTCTATCTAAGATACTGTCTCATTATCTAAGATCCTGCCTCTATCTAAGATACTGTCTCATTATCTAATATCCTGTCTCATTATCTAAGATCCTGTCTCATTATCTAAGATCCTGCCTCTATCTAAGATACTGTCTCATTATCTAATATCCTGTCTCATTATCTAAGATACCGTGTGATGATCTAACATACCGTCTCATTATCTAAGAAACCATCTCATTATCTAAGATACTGTTTATTTAACTAAGATACCATCTCATTATCTAAGATACAGTTTCATTATGTAGTAGCAATATAGACTAGGCCTACCATAAAGAGTAGCCCACTGATCTAGGTCTCCAAACCCGCCACTAGAGGGCAGTCAAAACCATAACAGCAAGTGAACTGCCATTCAAATTTGTTAACCTAGCAGCGGCAACAGGCATCACATATGAAACAACCAAGCCTAAGGGATACAACAAAAGGCATTTGAGGTTTTGAATTCCTGTTAGTCTATGTAGCATCGTTTTCCCATGTTAATGTGTGGAGCTTGTGTCTCTAACGTCATGTAGATCTGCCATCAATTCACTTCAGCTTGTTCTGGTCAGTAGACAGAACACAACACGGTTAGCCACTTTAGCCTCTATTAAACTGACCACGGATCCGTCTCAACTACTACACGAGTTTGGTTTCAGTCTTCAACTGGTTAATAAAATATGAAAGTATAGATTGTCTGCATTTTATCTGACTTTCTTTGGCTAAGTTGATGAGGTCTTAGAAGAATAGGACCCCGCATGGAGACGTGTCCTGCACGTAGCGTTGGCCCGACTGCTGTCATGTTTCACTCTATGCGTTCTTTTCCTGTGTCAGGCCGATAATGTCCTGCGTTGACAGCATTATATAAAACAGAGTGATTATCTCTTCAGCACAACCTAATGTCGATATATAAAATACGGTTGATATTGATTATTATTGCTGACAGGTGTATACAATCGAGCACACAGCCATGCAATCTCCATAGACAGACATTGGCAGTAGAATGGACTTACTGAAGAGCTCTGTGACTTTCAATGTGGTACCGTTACAGGATGTCACCTTTCCAACAAGTCAGTTCCTCAAACTTCTGCCCTTCTAGAGCTGCCGCAGTCAACTGTAAATTATTTTGTTGTGAAGTGGAAACGTCTAGGAGCAACAACGGCTCAACCACGAAGTGGTAGGCCACACAAGCTCACAGAACAGGACCGCCATGTGCTGAAGCATGTAAAAATGGTCTGTCCTCGGGTTCAACACTCACTACCGAGTTCCAAGCTGCTTCTGGAAGCTAAGTCAGCACAAGAACTGTTCATCAGGAGCTTCATGAAATGGGTTTCCATGGCCCAAGCAGCCGCACACAAGCCTAAGATCACCATGGGCAATGCCAAGCGTCGGCTGGAATGGTGTAAACCTCGCCGCCATTAGACTCTGGAGCAGTGGAAATGTGTTTTCTGGAGGGATGAATTACGCTTCACCATCTGTCAGTCAGACGGACCAATCTGGGTTTGGTGGATGCCAGGAGAACGTTGCATACCAGAATGCATAGTGCCGACTGTAAAGTTTGGTGGAGGAGGAATAATGGTCTGGGGCTGTTTTTCATGGTTCGGGCTAGTCCCCTTAGTTCCAGGGGAGGTGAATCTTAACGCAACAGCATACAATGAAATTCTCGAAAATTCTGTGCTTCCAACTTTGTGGCAACAGTTTGGGGAAGGCCCTTTCCTGTTTCAGCATAACAATGCCCCCGTGCACAAAACAAGGTCCATTCAGAAATGGTTTGTTGAGATCGGTGTGGAAGAACTTGACTAGCCTGCACAGAGCCTTGACCTCAACCCCATCGACCACCTTTGGGATGAATTGGAATGCCGACTGGTAGCCAGACACAATCGCCCAACATCAGTGCCCGGCACTTGTGGCTGAATGGATGCAAGTCACCACAGCAATGTTCCAACATCTAGTAGAAAGCCTTCCCAGAAGAGTGGAGGCTGTTATAGCAGCAATGTTCCAACATCTAGTGGAAAGCCTTCCCAGAAGAGTGGAGGCTGTTATAGCAGCAATGTTCCAACATCTAGTGGAAAGCCTACCCAGAAGAGTGGAGGCTGTTATAGCAGCAATGTTCCAACATCTAGTGGAAAGCCTACCCAGAAGAGTGGAGGCTGTTATAGCAGCAATGTTCCAACATCTAGTGGAAAGCCTACCCAGAAGAGTGGAGGCTGTTATAGCAGCAATGTTCCAACATCTAGTGGAAAGCCTTCCCAGAAGAGTGGAGGCTGTTATAGCAGCAATGTGCCAACATCTAGTGGAAATCCTTCCCAGAAGAGTGGAGGCTGTTATAGCAGCAATGTGCCAACATCTAGTGGAAAGCCTTCCCAGAAGAGTGGAGGCTGTTATAGCAGCAATGTTCCAACATCTGGTGGAAAGCCTTCCCAGAAGAGTGGAGGCTGTTATAGCAGCAATGTTCCAACATCTAGTGGAAAGCCTTCCCAGAAGAGTGGAGGCTGTTATAGCAGCAATACATTTACATTTAAGTCATTTAGCAGACGCTCTTATCCAGAGCGACTTACAAATTGGTGCATTCACCTTATGACATCCAGTGGAACAGTCACTTTACAATAGTGCATCTAAATCAATGTTCCAACATCTAGTGGGAAGCCTTCCCAGAAGAGTGGAGGCTGTTATAGCAGCAATGTTCCAACATCTGGTGGAAAGCCTTCCCAGAAGAGTGGAGGCTGTTATAGCAGCAATGTTCCAATATCTAGTGGAAAGCCTTCCCAGAAGAGTGGAGGCTGTTATAGCAGCAATACATTTACATTTAAGTCATTTAGCAGACGCTCTTATCCAGAGCGACTTACAAATTGGTGCATTCACCTTATGACATCCAGTGGAACAGTCACTTTACAATAGTGCATCTAAATCAATGTTCCAACATCTAGTGGAAAGCCTTCCCAGAAGAGTGGAGGCTGTTATAGCAGCAATGTTCCAATATCTAGTGGAAAGCCTTCCCAGAAGAGTGGAGGCTGTTATAGCAGCAATGTTCCAATATCTAGTGGAAAGCCTTCCCAGAAGAGTGGAGGCTGTTATAGCAGCAATGTTCCAACATCTAGTGGAAAGCCTTCCCAGAAGAGTGGAGGCTGTTATAGCAGCAATGTTCCAACATCTAGTGGAAAGCCTACCCAGAAGAGTGGAGGCTGTTATAGCAGCAATGTTCCAACATCTAGTGGAAAGCCTTCCCAGAAGAATGGAGGCTGTTATAGCAGCAATGTTCCAACATCTAGTGGAAAGCCTACCCAGAAGAGTGGAGGCTGTTATAGCAGCAATGTTCCAACATCTAGTGGAAAGCCTTCCCAGAAGAGTGGAGGCTGTTATAGCAGCAATGTGCCAACATCTAGTGGAAAGCCTTCCCAGAAGAGTGGAGGCTGTTATAGCAGCAATGTGCCAACATCTAGTGGAAAGCCTTCCCAGAAGAGTGGAGGCTGTTATAGCAGCAATGTGCCAACATCTAGTGGAAAGCCTTCCTAGAAGAGTGGAGGCTGTTATAGCAGCAATGTTCCAACATCTAGTGGAAAGACTTCCCAGAAGAGTGGAGGCTGCTCTAGTAGTAAGGGGGATTCAACTCCATATTAATGCCCATGACTTTGGAATGAGATGTATGTCGAGCAGGTGTCCACATACTTCTGGTCATGTAGCATAGCTAGCTAGTTAGTTAATTTAGCTAGCTAGAAAACAGATAGATACACACAGTCCTTGCTTGCAAATGTGCATAGCCTACCGGTGGGTGATTAACCTACAGCCAAAAAAACATTCATGCTTTTGCAAACTTTACCAGAGTTGCTAGCTGGCTAATTGTTTTCCTCTTGGGTGTGGACCCTTTTGAGGGTTGACTTTTGTAGGCAAGTATTTGCACTGCAAGAGATTGTGCAGCTAATGGTGCTACGTTTTACTGCAGTAGGAGGCCTATATTTTTGAACTTGTCAAATCAGCTACATTGCACTGCAGTAGGAGGCCTATATTGTTGAACTTGTTCATGTAAATTAGAATGACATTTTACTCCTTTATCGTTCATAGCTGACTCCACTTGTAACTTGTAATGTTTATACAGTATAGTAAATGCATGCTTGTTGTAATCTACCATTAAACGAGAACACCAGCTATCTGATACTGACTGATCAAACAGCCTGGTATCAGAGCATTTCGTATTATTCTGTACTTAAATCTGAGACACTCCATTTTGTATGATATGTTACGTTTGGTATGGTTACATAACACAGGTGGTTACTTAAGGGTGGTTGGTCGGGGTGGATGGGTGGGGGTATAAACGGGTGGGCGTATAATGTGAAACGTCTAGCAACTGAAAAGGTTGCGAGTTCGAATCTCATCACGGACAACTTGGTTGTCCTGTGTAGCTCAGTTGGTAGAGCATGGCGCTTGTAACGCCAGGGTAGTGGGTTCGATCCCCGGGACCACCCATACGTAGAATGTATGCACACATGACCGTAAGTCGCTTTGGATAAAAGCGTCTGCTAAATGGTATATATTATTATTATTATTATTATTATTATTAACTTAAGCATTATAGCTAATTAGAAACTTTTCAACGACTTACTACTTTTAAGCTACTTTGCAACTACATAGCATGTTAGCTAACCCTTCACCTAACCCTAACCTTAACCCTGTTAGCTAACCCTTCACCTAACCCTAACCTTAACCCTGTTAGCTAACCCTTCACCTAACCCTAACCTTAACCCTGTTAGCTAACCCTTCACCTAACCCTAACCTTAACCCTGTTAGCTAACCCTTCACCTAACCCTAACCTTAACCCTGTTAGCTAACCCTTCACCTAACATTAATCCTAACATTAACCCTTTAACCTAACCCTGCCCCTACCCATAAAGTTAGCCACTTAGCTAGAATTCGCAACATATCATTCGTTTTGCTATTTCATGACATATCAACCATTTTACAAATTCATAACATATTGTACATTTTACAAATTTGTAATATATAATACGAATTGTAATTTGTACCATATCATACGAAATGGGTGATGGACAGCCACAAATTAAAACATATCATACTAACTGGAGTGTTTCCAGATTTACATACAGAATAATACGACATTCTCTGAGACCAGGTCGGATGGAAGTGTGGCTGGCCCAGCAGCAGTTTGAAAACAGCACATTATGACATCTTGCCTGGGTTTGTTTACATGATGTTTGGGTTTGTTTTGTGGCCCCTACAGTTAGATTGTTCCTCATCACAAATTATGTTAATGAGACTTAGCGAGTCTGGCTTTAAACTCAATGGCTGTGTTTAATTAAGAGCATTTAGGCTCTTAACAGCCAATGAAAATGTTGTTCTAATCTACAGCATCGTTCCATCGGTAATGATTTTCTAACGTCCTGCTCTGAGCATTAGAGCATATTTTGGGGGACACTTATTAACTTGCTATTACAAGTTAATAGTGCAACATCATGAAAGCTAAAACCCATAGGCTATGTAGGTCCTTGGAGGAAGACACCACAAACTGCCCGCGAATTCTGTAATATCTTGGGGAATTACAAAATTATTCATGACCAGAATTCCAATAATTTGTCAGATTTCCAATAAATTGCCAGTCCGTATAGCGCAGAGCTCAACAGCTGTAGTACTAAACGGACCTCCATGTGTTGCGACTACAGCCACTGGCATTAGTGATTGAAATGTCTCTCCTGAAACAACAGTTAATAGTTAATATATTATCAGCCGAGACGCGTTATAGTTTCTTAATAAACACATGAGAGTAGCCTAACCTACACTTTAACCTTCCGCGGTGACTGCAATGGTATGCATGTCTGAGTTCATCGAGGCTTCCATACAATCTCAAGTTAATCTACGGCCTACTTGACTATATTCGTGCCCTGGCATCCACAAGAACCATAGCCATCTGAAATCAAATAAAAGTATAACCCTATAGAAAAAAATATACCAATTCTGAAGGTAGGCCAATCTATGTAATTTCCATAAAATAGCCTACACCAGATGCACATGTATAGCAATAACGACAATAAAGAGTGAAACAAATGTGTGAAAATGAGGGTCCTTTTATTTATTTTTTACAAAATTGTCTCATTCGCCTATCCGTTGTTGAATATGAGGTTTCACAATAACACTGTAGGTACTCATACTTCTGATTTAATTGTGATAATTATGACACATTAAAGTAATTAGCTATAGATCAATTCATTTTAAAAAATCACAAACTCAATCTCAGCTATATATTCCTATGACGGTCCATTTTAAGGCCTGCTGGCCTACTTGATCAACTATTACCTGTCCGATGGAGGTTAGAATTCACGTATTTGAGCTATTAGGTCATGTTAAATGAATAAAGGCGATATAAGCTGTAGAAAGGTAATGTTGTTAAATGAATGAAGGCGATATAAGAGGTAGAAAGGTAATGTTGTTAAATGAATAAAGGCGATATAAGAGGTAGAAAGGTAATGTTGTTAAATGAATGAGGGCGATATAAGCTGTAGAAAGGTAATGTTGTTAAATGAATGAGGGCGATATAAGCACTCATAGGCCTACCTGAATTCCCAAACAAACAAGGTTTCGATCTTCGTCAGGTCATTAACGACATTTTTCGTCCCTGCACCCCACTAAAGGATGTACGTTTGATGACACTTGCCTGGCGATATAAGAGGTACCGTATTGCAAAGAATATGTATACTATAGGCTTGCTATAGTCAGTCTCTCTGCTATGAGGATTATATTTTCCTTTTCTGCATTATGCCTCATTATCATGCTGTTGCGATTTCCAAATGAGTCTTAATTTATCCAAGGGCCTGGACTTCTGTCATAGTAATTACTACAGTCATAGTAATTACTACAGTCATAGTAATTAGAAGTAATAACAACATTCAAAAAAAAAAGTTATTTATCCTTTATTTTACCAGGTAAGTTGACTGAGAACATATTCTCATTTGCAGCAATGACCTGGAGAATAGTTACAGGGGAGAGGAGGAATGAACCAATTGTAAACGGGGTAATTAGGTAACTGTGATGGTTTGAGGGACAGATTGGGAATTTAGCCAGGACACCGGGGTTAACACCCCTAGTCTTACGATAAGAGCCATGGGATCTTTAATGACCTCAGAGTGTCAGGACACCCGTTTAACGTCCCATCTGAAAGACGGCACCCTGCACAGGGCAGTGTCCCCAATCACTGCTCTGGGGAATTGGGATATTAATTTAGACCAGAGGAAAGAGTGCCTCCTACTGGCCATCCAACACCACTTCCAGCAGCATCTGGTCTCCCATCCAGGGACTGACCAGGACCAACCCTGCTTGTCTTCAGAAGCAAGCCAGCAGTGGTATGCAGGGTGGTATGCTGCTGGCAGTCATAGTAATTAGACATAATAACAACATACAGTCATAGTAATTAGACATAATAACAACATACAGTCATAGTAATTAGACATAATAACAACATACAGTCATAGTAATTAGACATAATAACAACATACAGTCATAGTAATTAGACATAATAACAACATACAGTCATAGTAATTAGACATAATAACAACATACAGTCATAGTAATTAGACATAATAACCTCACAACAAGATCATGTTGACAGATCTCTCTTCAGAAACCACAGGCATTCCCTGTCAGCGGTCTTGGCGTGGGGAAGGGTCTGAAGAGACAGGAGGAAACCTAGAGGTCTGAGGAGACAGGAGACAGGAGGAAACCTAGAGGTCTGAGGACACAGGAGGAAACCTAGAGGACTGAGGAGACAGGAGGAAACCTAGAGGTCTGAGGAGACAGGAGGAAACCTAGAGGTCTGGGGAGACAGGAGGAAACATAGAGGTCTGAGGAGACAGGAGGAAACCTAGAGGTCTGAGGAGACAGGAGGAAACATAGAGGTCTGAGGAGACAGGAGACAGGAGGAAACCTAGAGGTCTGAGGAGACAGGAGACAGGAGGAAACCTAGAGGTCTGAGGAGACAGGAGGAAACCTAGAGGTCTGAGGAGACAGGAGGAAACCTAGAGGACTGAGGAGACAGGAGGAAACCTAGAGGTCTGAGGAGACAGGAGGAAACATAGAGGTCTGAGGAGACAGGAGGAAACCTAGAGGTCTGAGGAGACAGGAGGATACATAGAGGTCTGAGGAAACAGGAGACAGGAGGAAACCTAGAGGTCTGAGGAGACAGGAGGAAACCTAGAGGTCTGAGGAGACAGGAGGAAACCTAGAGGTCTGAGATGACAGGAGGAAACCTAGAGGTCTGAGGAGACAGGAGGAAACCTAGAGGTCTGAGGAGACAGGAGGAAACCTAGAGGTCTGAGGAGACAGGAGGAAACCTAGAGGTCTGAGGAGACAGGAGGAAACATAGAGGTCTGAGGAGACAGGAGGAAACCTAGAGGTCTGAGGAGACAGGAGGAAACCTAGAGGACTGAGGAGACAGGAGGAAACCTAGAGGACTGAAGAGACAGGAGGAAACCTAGAGGACTGAGGAGACAGGAGGAAACCTAGAGGACTGAGGAGACAGGAGGAAACCTAGAGGTCTGAGGAGACAGGAGGAAACCTACAGGTCTGAGGAGACAGGAGGAAACCTACAGGTCTGAGGAGACAGGAGGAAACCTAGAGGTCTGAGGAGACAGGAGGAAACCTAGAGGTCTGAGGAGACAGGAGGAATCCTAGAGGTCTGAGGAGACAGGAGGAAACCTAGAGGTCTGAGGAGACAGGAGGAAACCTAGAGGTCTGAGGAGACAGGAGGAAACCTAGAGGTCTGAGGAGACAGGAGGAAACCTAGAGGTCTGGGGAGACAGGAGGAAACCTAGAGGTCTGGAGAGACAGGAGGAAACCTACAGGTCTGAGGAGACAGGAGGAATCCTAGAGGTCTGAGGAGACAGGAGGAAACCTAGAGGTCTGGGGAGACAGGAGGAAACATAGAGGTCTGAGGAGACAGGAGGTCTGAGGAGACAGGAGGAAACCTAGAGGTCTGAGGAGACAGGAGGAAACCTACAGGTCTGAGGAGACAGGAGGAAACATAGAGGTCTGGGGAGACAGGAGGAATCCTAGAGGTCTGAGGAGACAGGAGGAAACCTAGAGGTCTGAGGAGACAGGAGGAAACCTAGAGGTCTGAGGAGACAGGGGAAACCTAGAGGTCTGGGGAGACAGGAGGATACATAGAGGTCTGGGGAGACAGGAGGAATCCTAGAAGTCTGAGGAGACAGGAGGAAACCTAGAGGTCTGAGGAGACAGGAGGAAACCTAGAGGTCTGAGGAGACAGGAGGAAACCTAGAGGTCTGGGGAGACAGGAGGATACATAGAGGTCTGGGGAGACAGGAGGAATCCTAGAAGTCTGAGGAGACAGGAGGAATCCTAGAGGACTGAGGAGACAGGAGGAAACCTAGAGGTCTGAGGAGACAGGAATAAAACCTAGAGGTCTGAGGAGACAGGAGACAGGAGGAAACCTAGAGGTCTGAGGACACAGGAGGAAACCTAGAGGACTGAGGAGACAGGAGGAAACCTAGAGGTCTGAGGAGACAGGAGGAAACCTAGAGGTCTGGGGAGACAGGAGGAAACATAGAGGTCTGAGGAGACAGGAGGAAACCTAGAGGTCTGAGGAGACAGGAGGAAACCTAGAGGTCTGAGGAGACAGGAGGAATCCTAGAGGTCTGAGGAGACAGGAGGAATCCTAGAGGTCTGAGGAGACAGGAGGAATCCTAGAGGTCTGAGGAGACAGGAGGAATCCTAGAGGTCTGAGGAGACAGGAGGAATCCTAGAGGTCTGAGGAGACAGGAGGAATCCTAGAGGTCTGAGGAGACAGGAGGAAACCTAGAGGTCTGAGGAGACAGGAGGAATCCTAGAGGTCTGAGGAGACAGGAGGAATCCTAGAGGTCTGAGGAGACAGGAGGAATCCTAGAGGTCTGAGGAGACCGGAGGAAACCTAGAGGTCTGAGGAGACAGGAGGAATCCTAGAGGTCTGAGGAGACAGGAGGAATCCTAGAGGTCTGAGGAGACAGGAGGAATCCTAGAGGTCTGAGGAGACAGGAGGAATCCTAGAGGTCTGAGGAGACAGGAGGAATCCTAGAGGTCTGAGGAGACAGGAGGAAACCTAGAGGTCTGAGGAGACAGGAGGAATCCTAGAGGTCTGAGGAGACAGGAGGAATCCTAGAGGTCTGAGGAGACAGGAGGAATCCTAGAGGTCTGAGGAGACAGGAGGAATCCTAGAGGTCTGAGGAGACAGGAGGAAACCTAGAGGTCTGAGGAGACAGGAGGAATCCTAGAGGTCTGAGGAGACAGGAGGAATCCTAGAGGCCTGAGGAGACAGGAGGAAACCTAGAGGTCTGAGGAGACAGGAGGAAACCTAGAGGTCTGAGGAGACAGGAGGAAACCTAGAGGTCTGGGGAGACAGGAGGAAACATAGAGGTCTGAGGAGACAGGAGGAAACCTAGAGGTCTGAGGAGACAGGAGGAAACATAGAGGTCTGAGGAGACAGGAGACAGGAGGAAACCTAGAGGTCTGAGGAGACAGGAGACAGGAGGAAACCTAGAGGTCTGAGGAGACAGGAGGAAACCTAGAGGTCTGAGGAGACAGGAGGAAACCTAGAGGACTGAGGAGACAGGAGGAAACCTAGAGGTCTGAGGAGACAGGAGGAAACATAGAGGTCTGAGGAGACAGGAGGAAACCTAGAGGTCTGAGGAGACAGGAGGATACATAGAGGTCTGAGGAAACAGGAGACAGGAGGAAACCTAGAGGTCTGAGGAGACAGGAGGAAACCTAGAGGTCTGAGGAGACAGGAGGAAACCTAGAGGTCTGAGATGACAGGAGGAAACCTAGAGGTCTGAGGAGACAGGAGGAAACCTAGAGGACTGAGGAGACAGGAGGAAACCTAGAGGTCTGAGGAGACAGGAGGAAACCTAGAGGTCTGAGGAGACAGGAGGAAACATAGAGGTCTGAGGAGACAGGAGGAAACCTAGAGGTCTGAGGAGACAGGAGGAAACCTAGAGGACTGAGGAGACAGGAGGAAACCTAGAGGACTGAAGAGACAGGAGGAAACCTAGAGGACTGAGGAGACAGGAGGAAACCTAGAGGACTGAGGAGACAGGAGGAAACCTAGAGGTCTGAGGAGACAGGAGGAAACCTACAGGTCTGAGGAGACAGGAGGAAACCTACAGGTCTGAGGAGACAGGAGGAAACCTAGAGGTCTGAGGAGACAGGAGGAAACCTAGAGGTCTGAGGAGACAGGAGGAATCCTAGAGGTCTGAGGAGACAGGAGGAAACCTAGAGGTCTGAGGAGACAGGAGGAAACCTAGAGGTCTGAGGAGACAGGAGGAAACCTAGAGGTCTGAGGAGACAGGAGGAAACCTAGAGGTCTGGGGAGACAGGAGGAAACCTAGAGGTCTGGAGAGACAGGAGGAAACCTACAGGTCTGAGGAGACAGGAGGAATCCTAGAGGTCTGAGGAGACAGGAGGAAACCTAGAGGTCTGGGGAGACAGGAGGAAACATAGAGGTCTGAGGAGACAGGAGGTCTGAGGAGACAGGAGGAATCCTAGAGGTCTGGGGAGACAGGAGGAAACATAGAGGTCTGAGGAGACAGGAGGAAACCTACAGGTCTGAGGAGACAGGAGGAAACATAGAGGTCTGGGGAGACAGGAGGAATCCTAGAGGTCTGAGGAGACAGGAGGAAACCTAGAGGTCTGAGGAGACAGGAGGAAACCTAGAGGTCTGAGGAGACAGGAGGAAACCTAGAGGTCTGGGGAGACAGGAGGATACATAGAGGTCTGGGGAGACAGGAGGAATCCTAGAAGTCTGAGGAGACAGGAGGAAACCTAGAGGTCTGAGGAGACAGGAGGAAACCTAGAGGTCTGAGGAGACAGGAGGAAACCTAGAGGTCTGGGGAGACAGGAGGATACATAGAGGTCTGGGGAGACAGGAGGAATCCTAGAAGTCTGAGGTGACAGGAGGAATCCTAGAGGACTGAGGAGACAGGAGGAAACCTAGAGGTCTGAGGAGACAGGAATAAAACCTAGAGGTCTGAGGAGACAGGAGACAGGAGGAAACCTAGAGGTCTGAGGACACAGGAGGAAACCTAGAGGACTGAGGAGACAGGAGGAAACCTAGAGGTCTGAGGAGACAGGAGGAAATCTAGAGGTCTGGGGAGACAGGAGGAAACATAGAGGTCTGAGGAGACAGGAGGAAACCTAGAGGTCTGAGGAGACAGGAGGAAACATAGAGGTCTGAGGAGACAGGAGACAGGAGGAAACCTAGAGGTCTGAGGAGACAGGAGACAGGAGGAAACCTAGAGGTCTGAGGAGACAGGAGGAAACCTAGAGGTCTGAGGAGACAGGAGGAAACCTAGAGGACTGAGGAGACAGGAGGAAACCTAGAGGTCTGAGGAGACAGGAGGAAACATAGAGGTCTGAGGAGACAGGAGGAAACCTAGAGGTCTGAGGAGACAGGAGGATACATAGAGGTCTGAGGAAACAGGAGACAGGAGGAAACCTAGAGGTCTGAGGAGACAGGAGGAAACCTAGAGGTCTGAGGAGACAGGAGGAAACCTAGAGGTCTGAGATGACAGGAGGAAACCTAGAGGTCTGAGGAGACAGGAGGAAACCTAGAGGACTGAGGAGACAGGAGGAAACCTAGAGGTCTGAGGAGACAGGAGGAAACCTAGAGGTCTGAGGAGACAGGAGGAAACATAGAGGTCTGAGGAGACAGGAGGAAACCTAGAGGTCTGAGGAGACAGGAGGAAACCTAGAGGACTGAGGAGACAGGAGGAAACCTAGAGGACTGAAGAGACAGGAGGAAACCTAGAGGACTGAGGAGACAGGAGGAAACCTAGAGGACTGAGGAGACAGGAGGAAACCTAGAGGTCTGAGGAGACAGGAGGAAACCTACAGGTCTGAGGAGACAGGAGGAAACCTACAGGTCTGAGGAGACAGGAGGAAACCTAGAGGTCTGAGGAGACAGGAGGAAACCTAGAGGTCTGAGGAGACAGGAGGAATCCTAGAGGTCTGAGGAGACAGGAGGAAACCTAGAGGTCTGAGGAGACAGGAGGAAACCTAGAGGTCTGAGGAGACAGGAGGAAACCTAGAGGTCTGAGGAGACAGGAGGAAACCTAGAGGTCTGGGGAGACAGGAGGAAACCTAGAGGTCTGGAGAGACAGGAGGAAACCTACAGGTCTGAGGAGACAGGAGGAATCCTAGAGGTCTGAGGAGACAGGAGGAAACCTAGAGGTCTGGGGAGACAGGAGGAAACATAGAGGTCTGAGGAGACAGGAGGAAACCTCTGAGGAGACAGGAGGAAACCTAGAGGTCTGAGGAGACAGGAGGAAACATAGAGGTCTGAGGAGACAGGAGGAAACCTAGGGTCTGAGGAGACAGGAGGAACATAGAGGTCTGGGGAGACAGGAGGAATCCTAGAGGTCTGAGGAGACAGGAGGAAACCTAGAGGTCTGAGGAGACAGGAGGAAACCTAGAGGTCTGAGGAGACAGGAGGAAACCTAGAGGTCTGAGGAGACAGGAGGATACCTAGAGGTCTGGGGAGACAGGAGGAATCCTAGAGGTCTGAGGAGACAGGAGGAAACCTAGAGGTCTGAGGAGACAGGAAACCTAGAGGTCTGAGGAGACAGGAGGAATCCTAGAGGTCTGAGGAGACAGGAGGAATCCTAGAGGTCTGAGGAGACAGGAGGAATCCTAGAGGTCTGAGGAGACAGGAGGAATCCTAGAGGTCTGAGGAGACAGGAGGAATCCTAGAGGTCTGAGGA
>NC_060189.1:257500-270000 GCF_021184085.1 Oncorhynchus gorbuscha
TTATAAAAAACATTTGGATATGAGATAGAGTACACTTTCCACTAGATTGGATATGAGATAGAGTACTTATCGAAAACATTTACACTAGATTGGATATGAGATAGAGTACTTATGGAAAACATTTACACTAGAGTGGATATGAGATAGAGTACTTATGGAAAACATTTACACTAGATTGGATATGAGATAGAGTACATTTTCCACGTTCCATTCCCCCTCTTGGCTACACTTTGGTAAAGGGAAACGCGTCAATCAGATAGTGGGGATGTTTGTGTTGCCTGTTGAACTCCCTGCCTTGGGCCATTTCAGCCTATATTGTCATACTAGCAACACATGAACACATACACGGTTACAACAGGAGGAATAAGAGGTATGGAACGTTGAGGTTGTGACATTGTAATTCATATGTATACTGTTAAATGGCCTTCAGCGAGGCTATATAGGCTGTATACTCTTACAAGTTCTATTCAATGCAGATGTTGGGGCGGTACACACAGAGCCCTCGGACAGTATTCAGACCCCTTGACCTTTTCAACATTTTGTTCCATTACAGCCGTATTCTAAAAATGTATGAAATATTTTTTTTCCCTCGGCAATCTACACACAATAGACCATAATGCAGACCACATAATGATAAAGCAAAACCCGTTTTGAGAAATGTTTGTCATTATGGGATATTGTGTGTAGATTGATCAGGAAAAAAACCCTGATTTAATCTGTTTCAGAATAAGGCGTGTAAATGTAACAAAATGTGGGAAAAGTCCAGGGGTCTGTATACTTTCTGAATGCACTGAATGGTCGTAACGTTGCCCACATGGTACTAACGCGCCTTTCGCTCTGCTTTATAATGTAATCAAACTTTAAAAACGGAACAAGAACTATTTGTTTCGTCTGCAGAACACATCAAATTGCTGATGGGTATTAATATGGAACTCGACATGACAAAGTGAAGGTAAATTGTGTCATTGTACCGTCTCATCTCCTGTTACCTCGTGTTGGCACACGTTTGGCGTGCACTTGCGGTGCATCAAATACCAGTTATAAGCAGAGCACATATTTCATTAAGGTGACAGGTAATTACATTCAAAATTAAGAGCATTAAAAAAATATATGCTAAACATAAAAATCACTCCATTTGGCAAATGTGATGGCGTGTCAGAAACTTCAGTTTGCATTATAATGTTGATATCAGTGTATTTGTATAATACAATTAAATGTGATTAGATCATAGAAGCTGTAGGATGGAACACCTATATAGATCAGAGAAGCTGTAGGATGGAACACCTATATAGATCATTGAAGCTGGAGGATGGAACACCACCTATATAGATCAGAGAAGCTGTAGGATGGAACACCTATATAGATCAGAGAAGCTGTAGGATGGAACACCACCTATATAGATCAGAGAAGCTGTAGGATGGAACACCTATATAGATCAGAGAAGCTGTAGGATGGAACACCACCTATATAGATCATAGAAGCTGTAGGATGGAACACCTATATAGATCAGAGAAGCTGTAGGATGGAACACCTATATAGATCATAGAAGCTGTAGGATGGAACACCACCTATATAGATCAGAGAAGCTGTAGGATGGAACACCTATATAGATCAGAGAAGCTGTAGGATGGAACACCTATATAGATCAGAGAAGCTGTAGGATGGAACACCTATATAGATCAGAGAAGCTGTAGGATGGAACACCACCTATATAGATCAGAGAAGCTGTAGGATGGAACACCTATATAGATCAGAGAAGCTGTAGGATGGAACACCTATATAGATCAGAGAAGCTGTAGGATGGAACACCTATATAGATCAGAGAAGCTGTAGGATGGAACACCTATATAGATCAGAGAAGCTGTAGGATGGAACACCACCTATATAGATCAGAGAAGCTGTAGGATGGAACACCTATATAGATCAGAGAAGCTGTAGGATGGAACACCTATATAGATCAGAGAAGCTGTAGGATGGAACACCACCTATATAGATCAGAGAAGCTGTAGGATGGAACACCTATATAGATCAGAGAAGCTGTAGGATGGAACACCACCTATATAGATCAGAGAAGCTGTAGGATGGAACACCTATATAGATCATAGAGGCTGTAGGATGGAACACCACCTATATAGATCAGAGAAGCTGTAGGATGGAACACCACCTATATAGATCAGAGAAGCTGTAGGATGGAACACCACCTATATAGATCATAGAGGCTGTAGGATGGAACACCACCTATCACAATTAAATGTGATTAGGCTATGATAGAATATGTAGGAGTCTGTCGTTTTGTATTCAAATTTTAGGCTACTTAGGGTCCAGATTAATGGAGCGCAAACCCAACCAGTCTATTTCCCCACGGCTGGAAAGGTTTTCCCGGCACACACCGGGCTACAGGTAATCTGTAGAGGAAATACTGTCTTTGTTACGCGGTCAATCCCACTGCGAATTTATACAAACCAAACCACCATTTTATCTGAGTGAGTGCGAAAATCGTAATCATTTTCTTCCCAAACGTTCAAACCAGATTTTTGTTTCAGAATCTAGCCACTTTTTTTTTAGGTTGTAAACACTTTTAAATAGACTATATGGTTTATATGCATCAGTAGACTCGATTCATTTAATATGTTTATAATAATTTAACGTATTGGCCTAGTTTTCATTTATGATGAAAGATTAATGTCATTATTGTCAATATAAAGTAGATTAATAATATTGTTAAATTATTAAAAATAATTGTCACACAGTCTTATTTGGAACGATATCAAATTGACCGTTTAAATCGATCCCTACATTGATATGGACTCAGCACATGCAGAAGAGTTGTATAAGGTATTCATAGACTACTTCAAACTACGTAAAGAGTTTATAAACTAGCCTCAAACCAAAAGGGAAAATATTAATTTGAATTAGTCTAAGATCCCTCTCTGCCTGGTACTGTTCTTTTCCACCTCGTTGCAGAGCAAAACGCTCCTGGTGTTGCTCTTTTCTAATTACTTCAATCAATTCAATTCAAGGGGCTTTATTGGCATGGGAAACATGTGTTAACATTGCCAAAGCAAGTGAGGTAATATACAAAAGTGAAATAAACAATAAAAATGAACAGTAAACATTACACTCATAGAAGTTCCAAAAAAATAAAGACATTACAAATGTCATGTTATGTATATATACAGTGTTGTAACGATGTACAGGTAATTACATTCAACATTAAGAGCATTAAAAATAATGCTAAACACCAAACTCACTCAATCTAAACCGCAGTGTGATTCTCCCTCTCTCTCCGTCTCGGTCATCACTAGTTACCACAGCCACAAAGTCATAAACTATATAGCCAATTTTGACTTTGTGGATGTGGTAACTAGTGGAAACCCTCTCTCTCTCTCTCTCTCTCTGCCCCCAGGAAACGATGTTTCCCAAGAAAGACTGCTACTCCACCGCCCATTCGCCCGAAAACCAAAGCGCATCCGCACCGCCTTCTCCCCGTCGCAGCTCCTGCGGCTTGAGCGGGCGTTCGAGAAGAATCATTACATAGTAGGAGCCGAGAGGAAACAGCTGACCAACAGTCTCAGTCTGTCTGAAACACAGGTGAGAAACGCTACTAAAATAAACTATATGAAATATATATATGGCACACAGTTCAGGAATAGGCCTATATAAATTCAGTTAATCAATTCCAGCCCAAACTCATTCGGAGTCAGGAGGACTGCTTTTAATTGAAATAAATAATATAATAATATCTTGAAGAACTTTTAATTAAACGTGTTGTAAATAAAGAATATGATTGTAGGTTTTTTCAAAATAAGAGTCAAAACATTAGGCGTATTCATTATTAGGTCTACTGAAAATCATTAGCTTTTCCTTGCAAGCCTAAGTAGGACAAATATTGACACATATTTTTATGTTGAAATTAGCCAACTGTTAGCGAAAGGGCCTATGATAGAAAATTGGACTATTATAATTTATTGTCAAGCTCAGTGAATCATTTGACTAAATCATAATCAGGTAAAAGGGAAGGGAAGAGGACTTGTGAGCCTGTGATTTCTATTTCTGATGCGTTTTCATTGGAACGATAGTTTTATTCTAAACTTCCCAGAAGGGAAAAGGACTTGTAAGCCTGTGATTTCTATTTCTGATACGTTTTCATTGGAACGATAGTTTTATTCTAAACTTCCCAGAAGGGAAAAGGACTTGTAAGCCTGTGATTTCTATTTCTGATACGTTTTCATTGGAACAATAGTTTTTATTATAAACTCAGCAAAAAGAGAAACATCCCTTTTCCAGGACCCTTTCTTTCAAAGATGATTCGTAAAAATCCAAATAACTTCACAGATTGTAAAGGGTTTAAACACTGTTTCCCAATGCTTGTTCAATGAACCATAAACAATTAATGAACATGCACCTGTGGAACGGTCGTTAAGACTCGAACAGCTTACAGACCGTAGTCAATTAAGGTCACAGTTATGAAAACTTAGGACACTAAAGAGGCCTTTCGACTGACTCTGAAAAACACCAAAAGAAAGATGCCCATGGTCCCTGCTCATCTGCGTGAACGTGCCTTAGGCATGCTGCAAGGAGGCATGAGGACTGCAGATGTGGCCAGGGCAATAAATTGCAATGTCCGTACTGTGAGATGCCTAAGACAGCGCTACAGGGAGACAGGACGGACAGCTGATCGTCCTCGCAGTGGCAGACCACGTGTAACAACACCTGCTTGTAATGACGACTAATACTTCAGAATCGCTGCGAGAGCATGACCAAACATAGTTACATTGATTCAATTGTAATATGGCGCGTACAGTATCTGTGTACAGAGTCTGAGAGGCAGCCATTCAACCAGCTCTGTGTACAGAGTCTGAGAGGCTTGTTGTTGCTAGTATTAGACCTTTTCTGTGTACAGAGTCTGAGAGGCTTGTTGTTGCTAGTATTAGACCTTTTCTGTGTACAGAGTCTGAGAGGCTTGTTGTTGCTAGTATTAGACCTTTTCTGTGTACAGAGTCTGAGAGGCTTGTTGTTGCTAGTATTAGACCTTTTCTGTGTACAGAGTCTGAGAGGCTTGTTGTTGCTAGTATTAGACCTTTTCTGTGTACAGAGTCTGAGAGGCTTGTTGTTGCTAGTCTTATACCTTTTCTGTGTACAGTCTGAGAGGCTTGTTGTTGCTAGTCTTAGACCTTTTCTGTGTACAGAGTCTGAGAGGCTTGTTGTTGCTAGTATTAGACCTTTTCTGTGTACAGAGTCTGAGAGGCTTGTTGTTGCTAGTATTAGACCTTTTCTGTGTACAGAGTCTGAGAGGCTTGTTGTTGCTAGTATTAGACCTTTTCTGTGTACAGAGTCTGAGAGGCTTGTTGTTGCTAGTATTAGACCTTTTCTGTGTACAGAGTCTGAGAGGCTTGTTGTTGCTAATATTAGACCTTTTCTGTGTACAGAGTCTGAGAGGCTTGTTGTTGCTAGTATTAGACCTTTTCTGTGTACAGAGTCTGAGAGGCTTGTTGTTGCTAGTATTAGACCTTTTCTGTGTACAGAGTCTGAGAGGCTTGTTGTTGCTAGTATTAGACCTTTTCTGTGTACAGAGTCTGAGAGGCTTGTTGTTGCTAGTATTAGACCTTTTCTGTGTACATTTCACAAGAAACAATTCTGATATTGAGTATCCATGTTAGAGTTATATAGGCATAGAGGGGCTTGTATAACCCTCCAATAAAATACAACGTTCTCTGTCTTCCTCCCCAGGTGAAGGTGTGGGTCCAGAATGTAGATGTCTCTAATGTCCCCGTCTTCCTCCCCAGGTGAAGGTGTGGGTCCAGAATATAAATGTCTCTAATGTCCCCGTCTTCCTCCCCAGGTGAAGGTGTTCCAGAATATAGATGTCTCTAATGTCCCCGTCTTCCTCCCCAGGTGAAGGTGTGGTTCCAGAATATAGATGTCTCTAATGTCCCCGTCTTCCTCCCCAGGTGAAGGTGTGGGTCCAGAATATAGATGTCTCTAATGTCCCCGTCTTCCTCCCCAGGTGAAGGTGTGGGTCCAGAATATAGATGTCTCTAATGTCCCCGTCTTCCTCCCCAGGTGAAGGTGTGGGTCCAGAATATAGATGTCTCTAATGTCCCCGTCTTCCTCCCCAGGTGAAGGTGTGGTTCCAGAATATAGATGTCTCTATTGTCCCCGTCTTCCTCCCCAGGTGAAGGTGTGATCCAGAATATAGATGTCTCTAATGTCCCCGTCTTCCTCCCCAGGTGAAGGTGTGGTTCCAGAATATAGATGTCTCTAATGTCCCCGTCTTCCTCCCCAGGTGAAGGTGTGATCCAGAATATAGATGTCTCTAATGTCCCCGTCTTCCTCCCCAGGTGAAGGTGTGATCCAGAATATAGATGTCTCTAATGTCCCCGTCTTCCTCCCCAGGTGAAGGTGTGGTTCCAGAACAGGAAGACCAAATACAAGAGACAGAAGCTGGAGGAGGAGGGGCCTGACTGTCATCAGAAGAAGAAAGGAAACCACCACATCCACAGATGGAGGCTTGTCACTAAGCACGGCAGCTCCAAGGACATCGACGTCGGACTGGACTACGACCCCAACCCTGGCCCTCTGCCCCCCCCCCAACCCCTGGCCTGTGTCCCCTTTTGGAACACAAGAGGACCAAAGTTAATGCTAGTTATTATGTGAAGTTATGAAGTATAATGACATGTTACAAGAAAAAACAGAACTTTATGGTACTTGACTTGCATCCATCCAACATCATGATCTCATGTCTGATCTCTTATTGGAGGTGTTCATGCTATATTACACAGCTTCTATGATCTATATAGGTGTTCATGCTATATTACACAGCTTCTCTGATCTATATAGGTGTTCCATCCTACAGCTTCTATGATCTATATAGGTGGTGTTCCATCCTACAGCTTCTCTGATCTATATAGGTGTTCATGCTATATTACACAGCTTCTCTGATCTATATAGGTGTTCATGCTATATTACACAGCTTCTCTGATCTATATAGGTGTTCATGCTATATTACACAGCTTCTCTGATCTATATAGGTGTTCATGCTATATTACACAGCTTCTATGATCTATATAGGTGTTCATGCTATATTACACAGCTTCTCTGATCTATATAGGTGTTCATGCTATATTACACAGCTTCTATGATCTATATAGGTGTTCCATCCTACAGCTTCTCTGATCTATATAGGTGGTGTTCCATCCTACAGCTTCTCTGATCTATATAGGTGTTCCATCCTACAGCTTCTCTGATCTATATAGGTGGTGTTCCATCCTACAGCTTCTCTGATCTATATAGGTGGTGTTCCATCCTACAGCTTCTCTGATCTATATAGGTGGTGTTCCATCCTACAGCTTCTCTGATCTATATAGGTGTTCCATCCTACAGCTTCTCTGATCTATATAGGTGGTGTTCCATCCTACAGCTTCTCTGATCTATATAGGTGGTGTTCCATCCTACAGCTTCTCTGATCTATATAGGTGGTGTTCCATCCTACAGCTTCTCTGATCTATATAGGTGGTGTTCCATCCTACAGCTTCTCTGATCTATATAGGTGGTGTTCCATCCTACAGCTTCTCTGATCTATATAGGTGGTGTTCCATCCTACAGCTTCTCTGATCTATATAGGTGGTGTTCCATCCTACAACTTCTCTGATCTATATAGGTGGTGTTCCATCCTACAGCTTCTCTGATCTATATAGGTGGTGTTCCATCCTACAGCTTCTCTGATCTATATAGGTGGTGTTCCATCCTACAGCTTCTCTGATCTATATAGGTGGTGTTCCATCCTACAGCTTCTCTGATCTATATAGGTGGTGTTCCATCCTACAGCTTCTCTGATCTATATAGGTGTTCCATCCTACAGCTTCTCTGATCTATATAGGTGTTCATGCTATATTACACAGCTTCTATGATCTATATAGGTGTTCATGCTATATTACACAGCTTCTATGATCTATATAGGTGTTCATGCTATATTACACAGCTTCTATGATCTATATAGGTGTTCATGCTATATTACACAGCTTCTCTGATCTATATAGGTGTTCATGCTATATTACACAGCTTCTATGATCTATATAGGTGTTCATGCTATATTACACAGCTTCTATGATCTATATAGGTGTTCATGCTATATTACACAGCTTCTATGATCTATATAGGTGTTCATGCTATATTACACAGCTTCTATGATCTATATAGGTGTTCATGCTATATTACACAGCTTCTATGATCTATATAGGTGTTCATGCTATATTACACAGCTTCTCTGATCTATATAGGTGTTCATGCTATATTACACAGCTTCTCTGATCTATATAGGTGTTCCATCCTACAGCTTCTCTGATCTATATAGGTGGTGTTCCATCCTACAGCTTCTCTGATCTATATAGGTGTTCCATCCTACAGCTTCTCTGATCTATATAGGTGGTGTTCCATCCTACAGCTTCTCTGATCTATATAGGTGGTGTTCCATCCTACAGCTTCTCTGATCTATATAGGTGGTGTTCCATCCTACAGCTTCTCTGATCTATATAGGTGTTCCATCCTACAGCTTCTCTGATCTATATAGGTGGTGTTCCATCCTACAGCTTCTCTGATCTATATAGGTGGTGTTCCATCCTACAGCTTCTCTGATCTATATAGGTGGTGTTCCATCCTACAGCTTCTCTGATCTATATAGGTGGTGTTCCATCCTACAGCTTCTCTGATCTATATAGGTGGTGTTCCATCCTACAGCTTCTCTGATCTATATAGGTGGTGTTCCATCCTACAGCTTCTCTGATCTATATAGGTGGTGTTCCATCCTACAACTTCTCTGATCTATATAGGTGGTGTTCCATCCTACAGCTTCTCTGATCTATATAGGTGGTGTTCCATCCTACAGCTTCTCTGATCTATATAGGTGGTGTTCCATCCTACAGCTTCTCTGATCTATATAGGTGGTGTTCCATCCTACAGCTTCTCTGATCTATATAGGTGGTGTTCCATCCTACAGCTTCTCTGATCTATATAGGTGTTCATGCTATATTACACAGCTTCTATGATCTATATAGGTGTTCATGCTATATTACACAGCTTCTATGATCTATATAGGTGTTCATGCTATATTACACAGCTTCTATGATCTATATAGGTGTTCATGCTATATTACACAGCTTCTCTGATCTATATAGGTGTTCATGCTATATTACACAGCTTCTATGATCTATATAGGTGTTCATGCTATATTACACAGCTTCTATGATCTATATAGGTGTTCATGCTATATTACACAGCTTCTATGATCTATATAGGTGTTCATGCTATATTACACAGCTTCTATGATCTATATAGGTGTTCATGCTATATTACACAGCTTCTATGATCTATATAGGTGTTCATGCTATATTACACAGCTTCTATGATCTATATAGGTGTTCATGCTATATTACACAGCTTCTCTGATCTATATAGGTGTTCATGCTATATTACACAGCTTCTATGATCTATATAGGTGTTCATGCTATATTACACAGCTTCTCTGATCTATATAGGTGTTCCATCCTACAGCTTCTCTGATCTATATAGGTGTTCCATCCTACAGCTTCTCTGATCTATATAGGTGTTCATGCTATATTACACAGCTTCTATGATCTATATAGGTGTTCATGCTATATTACACAGCTTCTCTGATCTATATAGGTGTTCATGCTATATTACACAGCTTCTCTGATCTATATAGGTGTTCATGCTATATTACACAGCTTCTATGATCTATATAGGTGTTCATGCTATATTACACAGCTTCTCTGATCTATATAGGTGTTCATGCTATATTACACAGCTTCTATGATCTATATAGGTGTTCATGCTATATTACACAGCTTCTCTGATCTATATAGGTGTTCATGCTATATTACACAGCTTCTCTGATCTATATAGGTGTTCATGCTATATTACACAGCTTCTCTGATCTATATAGGTGGTGTTCCATCCTACAGCTTCTCTGATCTATATAGGTGGTGTTCCATCCTACAGCTTCTCTGATCTATATAGGTGGTGTTCCATCCTACAGCTTCTCTGATCTATATAGGTGTTCCATCCTACAGCTTCTCTGATCTATATAGGTGGTGTTCCATCCTACAGCTTCTCTGATCTATATAGGTGGTGTTCCATCCTACAGCTTCTCTGATCTATATAGGTGGTGTTCCATCCTACAGCTTCTCTGATCTATATAGGTGGTGTTCCATCCTACAGCTTCTCTGATCTATATAGGTGGTGTTCCATCCTACAGCTTCTCTGATCTATATAGGTGGTGTTCCATCCTACAGCTTCTCTGATCTATATAGGTGGTGTTCCATCCTACAGCTTCTCTGATCTATATAGGTGGTGTTCCATCCTACAGCTTCTCTGATCTATATAGGTGGTGTTCCATCCTACAGCTTCTCTGATCTATATAGGTGGTGTTCCATCCTACAGCTTCTCTGATCTATATAGGTGGTGTTCCATCCTACAGCTTCTCTGATCTATATAGGTGGTGTTCCATCCTACAGCTTCTCTGATCTATATAGGTGGTGTTCCATCCTACAGCTTCTCTGATCTATATAGGTGGTGTTCCATCCTACAGCTTCTCTGATCTATATAGGTGTTCCATCCTACAGCTTCTCTGATCTATATAGGTGTTCATGCTATATTACACAGCTTCTCTGATCTATATAGGTGTTCATGCTATATTACACAGCTTCTCTGATCTATATAGGTGGTGTTCCATCCTACAGCTTCTCTGATCTATATAGGTGGTGTTCCATCCTACAGCTTCTCTGATCTATATAGGTGTTCCATCCTACAGCTTCTCTGATCTATATAGGTGTTCATGCTATATTACACAGCTTCTATGATCTATATAGGTGTTCATGCTATATTACACAGCTTCTCTGATCTATATAGGTGTTCATGCTATATTACACAGCTTCTCTGATCTATATAGGTGTTCATGCTATATTACACAGCTTCTCTGATCTATATAGGTGGTGTTCCATCCTACAGCTTCTATGATCTATATAGGTGTTCAGCTTCTATGATCTATATAGGTGTTCCATCCTACAGCTTCTCTGATCTATATAGGTGTTCCATCCTACAGCTTCTCTGATCTATATAGGTGTTCATGCTATATTACACAGCTTCTCTGATCTATATAGGTGTTCATGCTATATTACACAGCTTCTCTGATCTATATAGGTGTTCATGCTATATTACACAGCTTCTATGATCTATATAGGTGTTCATGCTATATTACACAGCTTCTCTGATCTATATAGGTGGTGTTCCATCCTACAGCTTCTATGATCTATATAGGTGGTGTTCCATCCTACAGCTTCTCTGATCTATATAGGTGGTGTTCCATCCTACAGCTTCTCTGATCTATATAGGTGGTGTTCCATCCTACAGCTTCTCTGATCTATATAGGTGTTCCATCCTACAGCTTCTCTGATCTATATAGGTGGTGTTCCATCCTACAGCTTCTCTGATCTATATAGGTGGTGTTCCATCCTACAGCTTCTCTGATCTATATAGGTGGTGTTCCATCCTACAGCTTCTCTGATCTATATAGGTGGTGTTCCATCCTACAGCTTCTCTGATCTATATAGGTGGTGTTCCATCCTACAGCTTCTCTGATCTATATAGGTGGTGTTCCATCCTACAGCTTCTCTGATCTATATAGGTGGTGTTCCATCCTACAACTTCTCTGATCTATATAGGTGGTGTTCCATCCTACAGCTTCTCTGATCTATATAGGTGGTGTTCCATCCTACAGCTTCTCTGATCTATATAGGTGGTGTTCCATCCTACAGCTTCTCTGATCTATATAGGTGGTGTTCCATCCTACAGCTTCTCTGATCTATATAGGTGTTCCATCCTACAGCTTCTCTGATCTATATAGGTGGTGTTCCATCCTACAGCTTCTCTGATCTATATAGGTGGTGTTCCATCCTACAGCTTCTCTGATCTATATAGGTGGTGTTCCATCCTACAGCTTCTCTGATCTATATAGGTGGTGTTCCATCCTACAGCTTCTCTGATCTATATAGGTGGTGTTCCATCCTACAGCTTCTCTGATCTATATAGGTGGTGTTCCATCCTACAGCTTCTCTGATCTATATAGGTGGTGTTCCATCCTACAACTTCTCTGATCTATATAGGTGGTGTTCCATCCTACAGCTTCTCTGATCTATATAGGTGGTGTTCCATCCTACAGCTTCTCTGATCTATATAGGTGGTGTTCCATCCTACAGCTTCTCTGATCTATATAGGTGGTGTTCCATCCTACAGCTTCTCTGATCTATATAGGTGGTGTTCCATCCTACAGCTTCTATGATCTATATAGGTGGTGTTCCATCCTACAGCTTCTCTGATCTATATAGGTGGTGTTCCATCCTACAGCTTCTCTGATCTATATAGGTGGTGTTCCATCCTACAGCTTCTCTGATCTATATAGGTGTTCCATCCTACAGCTTCTATGA